>NC_134905.1:13472460-13489960 GCF_041734735.1 Babylonia areolata
TCTCTCTCTCTATTTGTCTTTCTCTCTCTGTCTCAGTCCGTCTGTCTATCTGTTTCTCTGTCTGTTTGTCTTACCCCTCGGCACCCCCCACCCTCTCTACCCCGTCTCTCTCTGTCTCCTTCCATCTCTCTGTCTCAGTCCGTCTGTCTCTCTAAATGTTTGTCTCTCTGTCTCGGTTTCTCTCTCCCCCTCCGCCCCCCTCTCTCTCTGTTTCAGTCCATCCGTTTGTCTGTCTGAATGTCTGTCTCTCTTTGTCTCTGTCTGTCTCTATCTTTCTCTGTCTGTCTCAGTTCGTTTGCCTGTCTGTCGCCCTCAGCACCCCATTCTCTGTGTGGTGTGTGTGTGTGTGTGTGTGTGTGTGTGTGTGTGTGTGTGTGTCTCCATCTCTCTACCTCAGTCTGTCTGCCTGGTTGTCTGTTTGTCTCTCTGTCTGTCTGTCTGTCTATCTGTCCACCCCCTCCGCTCCATTCTCTCTCTCTCTCTCTCTCTCTCTCTCTCTCCACACCCCCTCCCTCTCTACAGTCACGATAACAGTTCTCAGCACGTCAGTGGCTTATCAGGAGGAGTGCCACTAGCGGCTGACAACATGAATTACGACCAAACTGATCCGATCCCTGTGTCACACTATCACAGTCTGTAGAACAAAAACCTCCACTCTCGCGTGTGGGTGCCTTTGATAAGGACATACTAACCAGTTTTCGTTAGTATAGAGAGAGTCAGGGGGTAAGAGAGAGAGAGAGAGAGAGAGAGAGAGAGAGAGAGAGAGAGAGAGAGAGCTGGGGTAAGAGAGAAGAGAGAGAGAGAGAGAGAAAGGAAGATAGGGGGAGAGAGTGAGGGGCTAAGAGAGAGAGGGAGAGAGAGAGAGAGGAGAGAGAGAGAAAGAGAAAGGGAGAGAGAGAGAGAGAGAGGGAGATGGTAAGAGAGAGAGAGAGAGAGAGATGGAGAGAGAGGGTAAAGGGGTTAACAGGAGAATAAGAAGAGAGAGTGTGTGTGTGGTAGAGAAAGAGAGGGGTGGATAGAGAGACAGGCAGAGAGGGAGATAGATAAAGAGATTGAATGAGGAAAGGGAAGAGAGAGGGAGATACAGAGGGATACAGAGAAAGAGAGAACGAGAGAGAAAGAGAGGTAGAGAGAGGGGGGTACAGAGTGAGAGGTACAGAGAGAGAGAGAAGAGAGAGAGAGAAAGAGAGTGAAGCAGAGAGAGGGGGGGAGTGGGCAGGAGAGGCAGAGACATTGGAACAGGGAGAGGGATGAAAGAGAACGAGTGAGAGGTTGGGGATATATATGAGAGAGAGAGAGGGGGGGGCAAGAGAGAGAGAACAAACGAACGAACAAATCTTTTTTTTTTATTGAGGGAAAAAAGGAATAAGCACAAATGGCTTGTTGTCATCCTGCCCTCATGGAAAGGGAAAATAAATAAATGCTCAATACAAAAGCATAACATTACATGGATAAATTTCAAATCATGTCGCAAAAAATAAGAAGACAAATAGAGAAAGAGAGAGAGAGAGAGAGAGAGAGAGAGAGAGAGAGAGAGAGAGAGAGAGATGCATACAAGCACAGAGTTAAACAGACAGACGTACTGGGAGACAGAGGTAAATTCCCCAAGAAGAGCTCAGTTATCTCACAACATTTCTGTGAAAAGAAAACATGTTTCTTACAGGAAGACATGTGGTGGTGTTTTTCGTTTTGTTGTTTTTTTTCTTTTAACGAGCTCCTTATGCCTGAGGTGTAAATAAATAAGAAGATTAAACACGCATATATGCACACACTCGCAAGCACGCAAACACATGCACTTACATCACACACACACACACACACACACACACACACACACACACACGTACCACCCGTGACAACCCTTCACATACACATGCACACGAAAACCCCCGAATACAATAGAATCCGACTGAATATCAGTACAGTACAGTACAGTACAGTACAATACAATACAGTGCACTACAGTACTGTACGGTGCAATACAGTACAACACAATACAATGTCATAAATACAATACAGTACAATGCAAAGCTATACAACACAATGCAATACATTACAGTACAATATAATACTGGACAGGACAGGACAAGACGAGATAAGACAAAACAGAACAGCACAGTACAGCACACCACACCACGCTACACCACACTACACAACACCACACCACACCATACTACACCACACCACACCACACCACACAACACAACACCACACCACACTACACTACACCACACCACACCACACAACACCACACCACACAACACCACACCAGACCACACTACACCACACCACACCACACCACACTAGAACAGTACCCGGGGTCTATATATGGACACAGTCGGCAGGCAGACAGCAAGTTCACACCCGGGTGGGAAGGTGAGACAAATCTTCTTTCCGCTCCTTGAGTGCCACTGACAGGAAATGATCTCTACCCCCCACACCCTCTCTCTCCCCTCTCTCTGTCTATCAGTCTGTGTCAAACACACACACACACACACACTCACACACATGCATACACACGCACACACACACACGCGCACACACACGCACATACACATGCACACACTCACACATTCACATGCACACATGCAAACATACATACACACATGCACACAAACACACACGTGCGTACACACATAAACACACACCTCCAGAAACACACACACACACACACACACACACACACACTAGAACAGTACCCGGGGTCTATATATGGACACAGTCGGCAGGCAGACAGCAAGTTCACACCCGGGTGGGAAGGTGAGACAAATCTTCTTTCCGCTCCTTGCGTGCCACTGACAGGAAATGATCTCTCCCCACCCTCCCCCTTCCCACCCCGTCTCTCTTCCCTCTCTCTGTCTATCAATCTGTGTCAAACACACACACACACACACTCACACACATGCACACACGCGAGCGCGCGCGCGCGCACACACGCACATACATATGCACACACTCACACATTCACATGCACACATGCAAACATACATACACACATGCACATGCACACAAACACACACGTGCGTACACACAAAAACACACACCTCCAGAAACACACACACACACACACACACACACACACAGACGCACACAAACAAACACACACACCAGACAAACACAAAAGCGCGCGTCCACAAAGAGAGACATAGATAGAGAGACAAAGAGAAATACAGACAGACAGACAGAGACATTGACAAACATGAGACGGGGAGAAACACACACACACACACACACACACACACACACACACAAACACACACACACACACACACACACACACACACACACACACACACACACACACACGACAACACCTGAAAGAAGTTCTTTATCAATCTTCCAGTCCACCTAAATTTGTACTTCGACGAGCATTTCACACATCCATCAGTTGACAACCACTTCAATACTGAACTTTCTTTTCTTTTCTTTTTTTTCCATCAAAACCGAAACCACAGTGAGTGGTACCCTAGAGGTAACGCGTCCGCCTAGGAAGCGAGAGAATCTAAGCGCGCTGGTTCGAATCACAGCTCAGCCGCCGATATTTTCTCCCCCTCCACTAGACCTTGAGTGGTGGTCTGAACGCTAGTCAATCGGATGAGACAACAAACCGAGGTCCCGTGTACAGCATGCACTTAGCGCATGTAAAAGAACCCACGGCAACAAAAGGTTGTTCCTGGCAAAATTATGTAGAAAAATTCACTTCGACAGGAAAAGCAAATAAAACTGCACGCAGGAAAAAATACAAAAAAAAGGGTGGCGCCGTAGTGTAGCGACGCGCTCTCCCTGGGGAGAGCAGCCCGAATTTCACACAGAGAAATCTGTTGTGATAAAAAGAAATACAAACAAACAAATGCCAAGATGACAACCTCTTCAATACTGATAATTCATTTCTCTTTTTTTTCCCCATCAAAATCAAAACCAAACTGACCGGTAACTCAGACTGATCAGACACTAACTGAGAACAGCGCTTCCAGCCTCGGTGATCGGATTGACGACGCATTCGCCATGACTCACTCCTACTTATTGCTGCAAGCTGATTGGCTGGCGCTGAATCACCACGTGATGGTGATATGCAAATAACGGCACGTGCACAAAGACGAGAGATGTCATCGTCGATGGGCCCTCTGTCTATGTTTGCGAATATGACTAATACATGTAAGTTGCGTCTATAACAATGTTGTATCAATTAAACGATCGAAGTGGGTGTTTTTTGTGTGTGTATTTAATATAATACAGAGGAGGCAGGGGTGGAACGAAGAAGAGGCAGACAGAAAGGTACGAAAAATAATAATAAAAAAACGAAAAAAAAACCCAAAAAAACAAAAAGAAACACACAAAAACACAAACAACAACAACAAACAAACAACGGACACAGACACAACCACACAAACACACACAGACGCACGAACACACAAAACACACACACACACAAACACAACACATACAGACGCACAAGCACACACACACAGACGCACGAACACACACACACACACACACACACACACACACACACACACACACAGACGCAAGAACACACACACACACACACACAGACTCACGAACACACACACACACACAGACGCACGAACACACACACACACACACACACACACACACACACACACACACACACACACACACACATTGTTTGAACAAAAGGAAGAACCCCCTAAAAGTTTTTTTTTTTTTTTAAAGAAGAATTAATTAATTAAGAATCAACCGATTTTCTAATAAAGCCAGCGTATCTCCAGGGCAACCTCAGAACTCATACAAAAACCAACAAAATACAAACAATAAAAAAAAAACATCGAGATAACCGCGAAAGCAGCACACAGCAATAGCATCAATAAATGTCAACGGAAGAAACGCGAAGCAGCAATAAGAAACTAAGTCTGGGTGTGATTTATAAAGCTTAGATTAAAGAAAAAATAACGGAAACAAGACATTGTCCGTTCTGGTCGCGAAAAGTTAACTTCTGTTTGCGAAAAAAATGGCGTTGATTGTTATGTCCGATCGTTCTTTTGTTGAAATGTATGTCCACAAGGATTGTGACTAAAAGCTATCCACTCTGACCTTTTCTGCAGTCAACGGATCTGGCCCCAAGTATCTTTCTGAACTCATCCATATCTATACCCCGTCTCCCCAGCTCCGTTCTTCCTCTGCTACTCGACTTCTCAGGATACCTCACGTCAGAAGTAAGACCTATGGACACAGCTCGTTTTCTTTTCAATCGCCAAAGACGTGGAACAAGCTCCCTTGTAACCTCCGTTATTCTGATTCCCTCGCATCTTTTAAATCTCGTCTCAAAACTCACCTTTTCCCTCAGCAATAAGTTCAATTAAGGCAGGTCCACTTACTTTGCGTTAGCTGTGCTTGACTATGTGTGTATACATTTGTATGTGTACATAACTACATGCAGGTATATGAATGTGTTTTGTGTGTGCGTGTGTTTATGTAAGTTTGTGCCTGCCTATGTGTGCGTATGTGTTAGGGTAGCTGTTAGATACACATGTATGTTAAATGTATGTATGCAGTGTGTGTGTGTGTGTGTGTGTGTGTGTGTGTGTGTGTGTGTGTGTGTGTGTGTGTGTGTAGTCACATTCTGGTGTGTGTATGTAACATAGATATAATGTTTTATGTTAACAAAAGCGTTTTTGTAAAGCACCTAAAGCAGATTTCTGGATAGTGTGCAATATAAGTATCCATTATTATTATTGTGAATATTTGCCGGGCGAAGATTGAATTCCTCCTCGTCCGAGCACAGCTTTATCTCATCACACTTTGTCCACCAATTCTTCCTCGCACTTTGTTTTTTGTTGTTTTTTTTCTCTTTTTTTCTTTTTGGTGGAAAAACAAAACAAAACGAAAAACAACCTATTTCAAACTCTTAAGTTCTTGTATTTGTATTTATTTTTATCACAACAGATTTCTCTGTGTGAAATTCGGGCTGCTCTCCCCAAGGAGAGCGCGTCGCTACACTACAGCGCCACCCTTTCTTTTCTTCTTTTTTTTCCTGCGTGCAGTTTTATTTGTTTTTCCTTTCGAAGTGGATTTTTCTACAGAATTTTGCCAGAAACAACACTCGTCTCATGCGAATGACTAGAGTATAGTGGAGGGGGAAAAAATATCGGCGGCTGAGCCGTGATTCGAACCATCGCGCTCAGATTCTCTCGCTTCCTATGCGGACGCATTACCTCTAGGCCATCACTCCAAGTTCATCAATATATAAAACATTTCTTGTGGAAAGAGATGAAATTGCAGAATTTGAAAAAAAGAAAGAGAATTTGTAATGGTGTGTGTGTGTGTGTGGGGGGGGGGGTGCGTTTCTCACCGGTTTTCACTCATGAGCACATTAGCACACAGCTTCATCCTTTACTATCATTATCATTATTATCATCATCATAATCATTATTATTATTATTGTTGTTGTTGTTGTCATTCTTATTATCAGTATCATTGCTGTTGTTGTTTTGCTCTTGTTGCTGCCGCTGTTATTATTATTGTTAATGTTCTTATACCAGTATCATCAAGTACTTTAACGTGTGAAAAATGACACACACCGATTCATAGTCCAAAAATACCCTCTGAAATGGACAACGTTTGGAAGAACATGATTTTTTTTCCATGTTATCAGACATACAATACCCAGCGAACCCGAACTGAAAACACGTAGTTGAAAAAGTCCCCAAAGGGAAAGACAACGAACAAAAAAAAAAAAATCCCGTGTCGTAAAAATAAATAATAAATTCTTCTCAATCATTGTCAAAACTGATTTCATCTGAATATATCATTTTTTTTTCAGGAACTAACAAAATATCTAGGTGAGAGAGAGGGGAAAAGAAGAGAGTAAGAGAGACAGAGAAAGAGAGAGAGAGAGAGTGTGTGTGTGTTAGGGGTGGAGGGGAGAGTTGCGAAAGAGAGGGGGAACAGGGACATCTCATAAACAGAATCTCATCAAAGGAACCCAGCAGCCAAGCACATGTTATGTTAGATGCCCAAAGGAAACCAAAAGGGCGTGGTATTTTTTTTCTGAATGAAACTTTGCAGTAATATATCATAATGTTATGTTATACTCAAGTAGCTGTAAATTGTTTTAAAATAAAATAACCTTCTTTGCTAGGGTAAAAAAAAATGGCTATGAGTCAGACGTTCCAAACTAAAAGGCTCGCTGCAAAACACACACACAGCACGAAAGTTCTCTTTTTTTTTTGGTTTCTTTGTTTGATTGTTTCAAAAGGTACTAGAATATTAAGATGTTTGTGTAGGGGGGCTGGAGGGGGGGGGGGCAGGGGGGGAGGCGAGGGGGAGTGCGTGCATGCGTGCGTGCGTGCGTACGCGCGCGCGTGTGTGTGTGTTTTGGTAAGGAGAGGGAGGGGCAAGAGGAGGAAAAAACAAGAAAGGTTTGAGTCTAATGTGCCGAGAAGTTGCCTCTTTCCTGTTTGACACAGCAAGAGGACGACATTTGTCTCATTCTATCTTATATTCATATTATTTCCATTTTGTTTTATATCATTTCTATTTTGTTTCATTTTCATTCCATTTTATTTTGTTTTTGTTTCATTCCATGTAAGTCTATTTTATTTGATTTAATTTCATTTTTTTCTTTACTGTTATTTGTTCTTGAATTTGTAAAATGTTCCTAAACTTATCAATGATAATAATTTCGAGTGATTTCTTTAGATACTGAAGCATATGCATATTTCTTAAGTGTGTATATTTTTTCTACTGCTAATTGTTCTTAAAACGTGTTCTTCGATGCCCCAGTGTACATTCATGTGATCTCTTTCGACATGTAAACACGGTAATGTCTATTAATTTATGTGTATATTATATGCTGGTGTTGTGACCTACACGACCACTTGCTAATTTCTCTCGAGAGAGAGATAATGAAGTCGACTTGGCTGAACATGTCCTTTCCTTCTGAACGGATCCGGAAGGGTTTAATAGTTCCACTACTCTTGCCAGAAGCCTGCTATTCTATGTAAGACTGAGCATTCCGCTTGAACTGTGTGTCAGTGCATGAATGTTTCACAAAACCATCAAACAAATTTCGTTACATGAATATGCTGAAAACACTGATTGACAAACAAAAAAAAAGTAATTAAAACGACAATACCTTGAGTCAGTCGGTTTTGGGAATTCAGAAAATATATATGTCTATACACATACACGCGCTTCTGAAGTGCACAACAAAATGATTCTTGTATGAACTGAACACAAAGCACAAAGCACGACATACCTTCAAAACGATGCACACCATTAATACTTCAATTCTATCGATCGACACACAGAGACATAAACACACACACACACACACACATCTCCCCCCTCACCCCCCCCCCCACCCCCACCCCCCCCCCCCCACCCACATCTCCCCCACCCTCACCCCCACCCCACACATTGTGCAGCCGTTACTTCGCAAAGTACATGCAAAGTTATACACAGACCAGAACTAATGCACCAACAAAACAAAATCAATACAATACTCTCTCTCTCTCTCTCTCTCTCTCTCTCAGCACTGCCACGCCCACAGGCTGAATACATCTTTACTCCTCTTTAAATAAAAGAAGACTCGTACATTGTACTGCATTATGTTAACCCTTTACCAGCCCACAACCGGAGGGTTATCACCTCAATGACACAAAACAGAGCTCATAGGTCAGGATGTTGTCACCATTATGTATCTTTATATATATATATATATATATATATATATATATGTGTGTGTGTGTGTGTGTGTGTGTCTATATATATATATATATATATATATATATATATATATATATATATATACTTCTTCCTCTTATTGGGAATGCATGAGTTTAGTTCCATAAAACTGAATACACTATTGATAAGTACAACCGCCACCCATCCCCTCCCCACACACACATTAGTGACTGCACTCCATACTCAAGCCACACATATCTCATTTCACTAAGATTCAGCAGCAGAGGGGTTAAGGGTTAACAACCTCCACCAGTACGCCTTCCAGACTGAACAACACTGATGACAGGAACACTGTTAGTGCACTCACAGGGGGCGTGGCGGGAAAGGAGGAGGGAAAAGGGGAGGAGGGGAGATGGTTTATGCGTGTGCAAAGGAGGGGAGATAATTTATGTGTGTGTGTGTGTGTGTGTGTGTGTGTGTGTGTGTGTAAGGGATGGAGGAGCGGAGAAGAGGAAACAGAAGGAGAGAAAGAAGTGGGTGTAATTACGGTCTGTTTACTTGACTGAATCGAAACATTTTCCTGTTTCAACAAGTGTACGGAGGAGTCAGTCGACTGCTGGGTGTTTGACTGGGACTGGAATGACGATGGTTCGGACTATGTAATTATTTCCAAGTACGACAGCCCCGCCACCACCCCCTCTCCTCCCCACAAACACTCTTACCCCTCCCCGACACCCAGCCTCCTCAGTCTTTGCAACGCGTCTCAAAGCGACATGGGTAGAAATGAGAACTGAAATTATCAAAAAAGAAAAAGAAGAGAACAAAAATCAAAATCTTCACGACTTTTGTACTGCAGTAAATTATTACACGCGAGATGTAAAAAAACCCAAAAAACTACGGGGTTTGGCAAAGAATATATATCTCTCTCTCACTCTCTCTTCCCCCTCTCATACGCATACAGACACACACACACACACACACACACACACACACACACACACACACACACACACAAAACAAACAGCCACAACAATAGTCAAATGAATGATTGAATGAAAGATAAATGAATAAATAAACAAAGAAACAAACAAACGTACAGACAAATAAACAACTGCTCATGCCAACATGCACCATTACCGCTACTTTAACCTAAGATGGAAGAAATGAAAATATACAAGTAAACTTGAACAGGGAGTGAAAAAAGGAACAAAAAATAAAAGAAAATAACCCCTCAAAAATAAATGAATAAATGAATAAAACACGCAAAACTTAGGCTGTGCAGCAACAGGTCAATACACACATGTGCAAAGCTAAAAAAAAAAAAGAAAAAAAAAAGAATCACGATAATGATATACCACCTCAGTCACTGCCTGTTCCTTTGTCAAGGTAATGATTGACTGACACAGCAACTGCCTGCCTAAGTCAAGAACTATCGATTTTCGCGAGGAACCGGTGGTTTATTACACGGTTCACAAACAGTCAAGAACCACGTCATGCAAACAGACAGGTATTAATAAAATCTAATGTTAAGAGATCTAGAGATGACAATATCCAGGTATTCATGAAAATCTAATGTTAAGAGATCTAGAGATGACAATATCCACATTTCTTCCCCTATACTTTGCCGTTAATAAGACTGACGGAAAAAGTTGTAAACTGGTTAACAACAATATAATATATACTCTACATTTCTCCCCCACTACTCTTTGACTGGCCTTCTTTACGCCATTCGAGAGGGGAAGATACGTGGAGCATATATAGCAATGCTATTCACAACAAATTTACAATTTTCCGTCTTCGGAACGAAACTGAATAAAAAGAACACGAGGTAAGAAATGTGGACCTTGCCCTCGAGATGATTCAAATTATGCAGGTTGCAAACGACACACCATATGAGTATCTTTGAATCCACAAACGGCTATTTCAGCTACATATGCAGCATGAACAGCTTGAAACTGAAATTGTGTTGGAAAAATCTAGGTTTCAACCCAAAACGGACAGTTATTCAGTGGGTTTAGAAATGGTAACTGTGATTTTTCACCGGGTAAAAGAAAAAGGATCGGGGATAGTACCAATGTATGTATGATAGTCAGTCGTGTCCGACTTTGACTATCAGAACAGCAGAGGAGGCAACTGCTGTCCACACTCTCTGGGCTAGAATTTGATTATGGAGGAGAGTGTTTTGCCTAAGTTTTATCGGGAAGAGTTCGCACAAAAAAGCACCCATGGTTAAGAAGAGTGGTGCTCACTGCACCGACTGCATACACCCTGAATGCAGCAAGTTATTTCACTGTACCTCCAAGGACAAACCTGTGCAAGTTCCCAGGTTGTGTGTGTGTGTGTGTGTGTGTGTGTGTGTGTGTGTAGTTCTCAACGTTTTGCAAACCCTGTATACACACATACATTATACAGCCGAGCTGTATGAATTTCTCTTTGTTGAATGAGTGTTTCTTCAGTCCGCTTCGCAGTCAGAAAGGCGGAGACAGCAAGCCTGATGAACTATGTGCAGTGCGAAACAGCTGCCGCTTGCTGTGCATGCCAACCTCCTCTTTGGGTGAACAAAAAATGACTAACATGACCATTAATGACATCTTTCCAAACTTGCCTCTCCACTCCTAATCCAGCAACCACCTCACCATCCGTACCACAAGCGGAAATCATTTTTCAAGGAAAACAGTTATACCAAGAATTTGTCTATTTTTATTTCTTATTAATTTTATCTGTCGATTTTTATTTTCATTCTATTTACTTATTCTTTTTTGTTGTTGTTGTTGACGAGCCTTCCACTTCTTTATGGAAGAGAGGACATTTGGGCTTGGAGTGGCTGTTTACAGATAATAGCATCCCACGCATCATCCAGTAAGCCTCTCAGATTTGTGGTGTAGGGGTACAGTTTTTGATGTTGCGATTTTAATTCAAAAACTACCAAGAGTTCTCTCTCTCTCTCTCTCATATATATATATATATATATATATATATATTTGTATTTCTTTTTATCACAACAGATTTCTCTGTGTGATATTCGGGCTGCTCTCCCCATGGAGAGCGCGTCGCTACACAACAGCGCCACCCATTTTTTTGTATTTTTTCCTGCGTACAGTTTTATTTGTTTTTACTATCAAAGTGGATTTTTGTACAGAATTTTGCCAGGAACAACCCTTTTGTTGCCGTGGGTTCTTTTATGTGCACTAAGTGCATGCTGCACACGGGACCTTGATTTATCGTCTTATCCGAATGACTAGAGTCCAGATCACCACTCAAGGTCTAGTGGAGGGGGAGAAAATATCAGCCGCTGAACCGTGATTCGAACCAGCGCGCTCAGATTTTCTCGCTGCCGAAGCGGACGCGTTACCTCTTGGCCATCACTCCACACTCCATGTGTGTGTGTGTGTGTGTGTGTGTGTGTGTGTGTGTGTGTGTGTGTGTGTGTGTGTGTGTGTGTGTCTGTGTGTGTCTGTGTGTGTGTGTGTGTGTCTGTGTCTGTGTGTCTGTCTGTCTGTCCGTATATGGAAAGGTCTACATAGGTACATATATAAGGAAGATTCGAGCTACCTGAAGATCCAAGCATGGACACAACAAGCCCTGTTAATGCCGAACTCACCGTGGTACCCTCGCTACGACAGCTCACATAATTATCACGGCAGTCATAACGAGCCATTGGACTGGCTGCGGTGATCTGTAGGGAGTTTGACAGGGAAAGCCCGGTCCGGCTTTTTGTTGGCTCTGCTTGTTTGTCTGTCTGTCTACCTGTCTGTCTGTTGGCTTACTCTGTCTCTCTGTGTATTTTCCACCCCCATCTCTCTCTCCACCCTCCCTCTCTTTCTCTCTCTCTCTCCACCCTCACTCTCTCTCTCTTTCTCTCTGTGTTTTTTCTCTTAATCTTTCCACTCCTTCTATATATAATTATATATATCTTTCACAGTTTCAGTCCCTTTTCTCTCTCGATCTCCCTTACTCTCGATCTTTCCACTCCTCTCTCTCTACCCGTCTGTCTTTCCCTCTGTCTGTCTGTCTGTCTGTCTGTCTTTCCCTCTGTCTGTCTGTCTGTCTCTCTCTCTCTCTTTCTCGGTATACCTACACATACATACGTATATACATACAAACGTACACTTCATATAAAAATCAAACAGAAACAAATAGATAGACAAACATATACACAGACATAACAAGACAGACAAACAGATAGATAGAAACATATACAGACAAGACAGACAGATCAGATCAGATCAGAGAATCAGAGAAGAAAGCAGGAACGAAAAAAAGTCTCCAAGTGGCGGCAGCCGGAGTAATTACACGCTGTTGCCTTTTATGTTCTTTGGCGCGGAAAAAAAAAGCAGAGAAGAAGAAAAAAAACACTACAGGTCTGTCTTCAGTCTCCCTCGAGAAACTCTATCCCATCCTTTGATGTGGATCTGCTGCCTCAGCAGCAGCCCGTTTGCTAGTTCTTCGCTGTGCGCGAAGACAATCTCACATCCTCGTGCTCTGTAAAGGGCTTCGTGGCTGTCATTAGTAAGCAGTTCTGACCAGGCACCCAGGTACCGTCAGGAATCCCGGCGCAATTTCCGTCCGAGCAGCCATAGCAAACAATCTGGCATCGCGTACACCTGAGCCAGAACCACGCTTTTTTTTTTCTTCTTCGTGGTGTCATCTCTAGAGGTGGGGGTTGCGGGGTTGGGGGTTTGTTTTGGAACTGTGTACACTACCTAGAGGAAGATAAACAGTGGGATTTTTCTTTCTCCGATTTTTTTTTTATTTTTTATTTTTTATTCAGAAACGAATATTCGGGAATTCATGGCATGGCAAGGTAAGCCTGGACAAGACTAGACAAGACAAGGCAAGACTTTAAATTCAAATTCAATTTGATCATTTGCAAATGACGCTCATTTGCCAATTGCTGACGGGCATTTTTAGTGTACTGAAAGAGATTTTTGGTGTTTTGGTTGAAGCAGACAGTAAAGTATTTTGAATTTTAGTTGAATTTGAATATGACTAAACAAGACAGGCAACAGAGACAAAAGCAGGCAAGGACTTTTAGAATGGAAGATGAGGCAAAACGACAAGACACCAAAAAAAAAAACAAAAAAAAAAAAAGATTTTTTTTTTAATATAATAAAAGACAGCACAAAATATGACCAGAACAAGGGAGGCAACTACGTTCAGGGACAGACAAAACCAGATAACTCGGAATGGAATCTTTACAAATTTTTGTTTTAAACATGGGACACCATGCAGACGGCCTCAGTAGTTTTGGGCTTTTGTTATTGGTATTGTTGTTTGTTGTTGTTGTTTTTTTCTTTTTCTTTCTTTCTTTTATCTTCAAAGCTGTACAGCTCGGCACCCAGGAAGCAGTCTTTCCCATCTCTCAAACGTTTCCTTTGTCACCGTAAAAGGAAGCAACCACAAAAAAACACAAACCAAAAATCGCACTTCACAAACCTTATCTTTTCATCTCCTCACCCTTCCCCTCCTTGCTGTCTTCAAAGAACGAGGGCAATGCCCGACAACAACTTAAACTACATCTTTAATCTCACTAACGGCTTTTCTAAACAACCCTTCACAGTTCCTGAACTGTTCAGAGAATAGAAGGCAGCTTCATTCGTTCTCAAAGCCCTTCCTTCCTTCCTCCCTTTCTTTCTTCCTTCCTTCTTTCCTTCACCCCACCACAATCCGATCCAGATAAATCATCCTGAAGAGGTTGTGTTCCTGGCTTCTGGTTGGGGCGGCGGTCCGTATATATAGTGAGCCTAAGTGGAGAAACCCGCATACAGCGGTCGACCTCTTTGCAAAGTTAATGGATGTTTCAGCAAGTCTTTTGAGACGTGGAAAAGATTTCTTCCGAGCGCGCGCGCGCGCGCATACACACACACACACACACACACACACACACACAATATGCTTTGTAGGGTGTGGTGGATAAGAGACGCCAGGGGGGAATAGAAGTATCTCGTTTAATTACTACATCAGCCACAGGTCCTCAACAACGGTCTTAAACGCTGCCGCGATGGTTTCCACGTGCACGCGCGCGCTAGAAACCACACACACATATACGCACGCACGCACGCACACACATACGCACATACGCGCGCGCGCACACACACATACACACACACACTACACGTCCAATGTCATTCTAAGCGAAAATACATTAAATATATAAAGAAGACAACACACAGGGCAACAAAGAAAAAAAGAAAGAGAAAGAAAGAAAAGATTAAAATATTAAGCTGTTTTCCAAGGCTAGTACACATCGTAGAACATCACACGAGTCAATTGAAAAGTCCGCTACTGTCCAGCACTATCAACGCGTGATAAAATTCGTAGTCACCATAGGAAGTCGCTCGATGAAAAAAAAACAACAACAAACAAAACAAACAACAACAACAACACACACACAAAAAAGAAATAAAAATAAAAATAAGAAAACCACGAAAAATAAGAAAGAAACTGATTTAAGAAATGTGGGAGGGGTCGTGGGAGGGGGGGGGCGGGGGCGGGGAGGGGAGAAATACCAGGTACCCAAACACCAGCCAATCAGTATGTAAATCATCCGTCGAACATACTAAATACTCTGAACTTTGGTCAGTCATCATAGATTTTGTATGATGAGTCGTCGTCACGTTGGCCAGTCATCGTAGATATTAGATGATCAGTCACTATATGCGTATTCTCTATTTTCTTTTTTTCTCTAGGAATGTGGCAGAATGGTTAAGACGCTCATTTGCTAGTACAGCGTCCTTGAGCGTCTGGGTTCGACTTCCGCTCTCGCACTCTCTCCAAGATTTAACTGGAAAAATCAAACTGAGTATCAGTCATTCGGATAGGACGATAAACCGAGGTCCCGTGTGCAGCACGCACTTGGCGTACTGAAAAAGAATCCATGGTAATGAAAGTGTTGTCCTCTGGCAAAATTCTGTAGAAGAAATCCAATCTGATATGTACACAAATAATATAAAGATGCATGCATTCATGTCGTGACTAGGGTTCTACCCAATGAGTATGCGCGGTCTCAGTCAGAATCATGGTTTGAGTTCTACAACTATCAGGTGTCTCGTTTCATCAGTCAATTGTGCTGCTGGTTGGGCACCTGCCTGGCAGATGTCGTGCAGCATACATGGATATGTCCAAACGTAGCGAGGCTTCCTTGAGAAACTGAAACTGAAACCCTGCCCCACACCCTCTTCCCCTTCCCCCCACACGCCTCCCTCTTTCCCACTCTCCTGATCCCCGCCTCCCCCTCCTCCCTTCCTCTTTGGCTTGGCTTTGTCATCAACTGGCGAGGGACGCATGCTTGTGTGCACGGAGGGGCGGAACTGGGAGCACTGGCCGAACATTCGACACTCTAAAATCGCAGTCGTACCAGGCTTGTGGTTATAACCGGTGTAGCAGACTGTACTTCGTACCCCCGATTGGATTTTACTCCTGAGTAAAAAAAAAAAAAAAAAACCCCCAAAAAACACCAAAAAAACAAACAAACAAAAAACACCAAATGAATAAAAATAAAAATGTGCCCAGCCCAGGACAGCCCCGGAGTTGATGTCGCTGTGCTGATTTATTATTGAGCTGGATGGTCTATGCAGACTATCCTAGAATGAAAACCCGGGAGATTTTTTGGGGGGCGGTGGGGTGGGGGTAGGGGACTAGTTTGAAATAACATCCCAGAATAAATCTGGCCAAGTTAGAAGCAATATAGGCTAATGCATTGTGTTCTGTTGTGTCGTGATGAGTTGAGTTTCGTTGTGCTGTATTGTATTGCATTGTATTGTATAATATTGTATTGTACTGGACTGGACTGGACTGGATTGGATTAAATTACATTTTTGTCACAACAGATTTCTCTGTGTGAAATTTGAGCTGCTCTCCCCAAGGAGAGCAAGTCGTTACACAATGGGAACACCACCCATTTTTTTTTTGTTTCCCAGGTGTATATGATTTCCCATCAACGTGAATTTTTCTATACTAACTGCCAAGGACAACCCTAACCCTCCTGTTGCTGTAAGTTCTTTTTTTTTTTTTTTTTTGGTTTATCGTCTTTTCCGAATGACTAGAGTCCAGGCCACCACTCAAGGTCTACTGGAGAGAGAGAAAATACTGGCAAGTGTGTGATTCGAACCAGTGCGCTCCGATTTTCTCGCTTGCTAGGCGGACGTGTTACCTCTAGGCCATCACTCCACTATCCCAGTAGAATTCCCCTCCCCCTACCCCCCACTCTCACCTCGAGGGGGACATTAAAGGTTAACCAAATAGGGCTTACCTTCCGTTTTCAACAGTTTGACTATACAGTGATTTCATTGTACATTATCACACACACACACACACACACACACACACACACACACACACACACACACATCTCTTGCAGCAAGATGTATCGCTGATATTACGCACATTGTCGCCGGTGCAGTTGATTGTACATTTGATTACAAACATAACACCATATTTGCCGGGGATATGTAAAGCTCATCGATGGACATAACCACCAAATGTCAATGCAACAGCTGCAAAACTGACTGAGTAATGAAAGTGTTTGGTTTTTTTTAACCCACAAGTTTCAGTAGTTTCAGTAGCTCAAGGAGGCGTCACTGCGTTCGGACAAAACCATATACGCTACACCACATCTGCCAAGCAGATGCCTAACCCACAAGGTACGGCGAAAGTTAAACCCACGGTCGACATGTGGTCCAACTTGGAGCCGGGAGTGGGGGAAGGGGTAATTTTGACAATGCCACAAAATGACCCCAAAGTCACTTTTCCGAGTTGGGCCAGAATTATTCCCAGGGTAAAATCTCAGCAGAAGGAGGGAGTGATTTGACGCTGTTACGCCGGGTCTGTTCTG
>NC_134905.1:13499960-13502460 GCF_041734735.1 Babylonia areolata
CCACCCCCCCCACATACAATCACAATCAAAACCACACAGATTCATTCACACGCAGATGAGTCACGTCTCAGTATTCTGTCAACAATGAACACATCCTCATCACGCACACACACACACACACACACACACACACACACAGACACAGGCACACACACACACACACGCGCGCGCGCGCGCACGCACACACACACACACACACACACACACACACACACACACACACACACACACGCATACGCACACTCTTCCACACATGCACTCATAAACCGTTTCTCATTGGAGGTTATAAAAAGAAAAAAAAAAGAAGAAAATGCTTCCGCATGCAGAATTAATGATGCAGAAAGATGCCTTAAATGATTAGATTTGCAACGGCGATCATGAAGAATATTATATTTAGAGCACGGGTTGCTTTATTTCTTCCATTACTCTCATGCCAATAGATGCATACACAGGCTCGAGAATTTATGACAAAACATTGTGTAATAGTTGCACAAATTTTCATCTCGCGCGCTCGTGCGCGCACACACACACACACACACACACACACACACACACACACACACACAACGAAAAACACACACACACACACATTCAGGCACAAACACACACTCACTAACGCACGCATACACATCACACACACACACACACACACACACACACACACACACACACACACACACACACATTCAGGCACAAACACACACTCAGTAACGCACACACACACACACACACACACACACACACACACACACACACACACACACACAACGAAAAAAACACACACACACATTCAGGCACAAACACACACTCACTAACGCAGGCACACACACACACACACACACACACACACACACACACACACACACACACACACACACCTGTTACAATAGCAACAAATGTGCTGGAATGTGTGGAATGCCAAGAACAAGTATGAAAGCGTAAAACTGGTGGAAATAGTGCATTCTTCTTTCTTTCTCTGTCTCCCTCTGTCAGTCTCTGTCTCTGTCTTTCTCTGTCTCTCTGTCTTTCTCTGTCTCTGTCTCTCTCTGTCTGTCTGTCTCTCTCTCGATGTCACATGCTTGAATGATTATTATATGGGTTATATGTACTTTTTTTTTCTCCTGTGTACTGTCCAAACCTTGGAGACGAACGACTGGGGGGAGGGAGGGGGGGGAGGCACAGTACCCGCCTGCCACATGGACTTTTTAAGCTAATGACAAAGTACCAAAAGTGCCGCTTATCGCTTAGTAGTTTATTTGGCTTCAATTATGTTTTTTCTTTCTGTTCCATTTTATCTGTTTTCCACCATTTTTGTTCTGATTTGTACCTACTATGTCACTAGAGCTTTACAGCTAATGACATTAAACATTTCAGTGTTCAGTGTTCTCTCTCTCTCTCTTTCTCTGTCTTTCAGTATTCTCTCTCTCTTTTTCTCTGTCTCTGTCTGTCTCTGTCTCTCTCTCTCTCTCTCTCTCTCTCTCTCCCTCCCTCTCTCTCTCTCTCTCTCCATCCCTCTTTCTTTGTTTAATTCGCAGTTTCTGTTCTGTCACCCCTTTTCTTTCTTCCCCTGTTCTTCTTCTTTCCGTCCTGTCATTCTTTCTTCCTTCCTTCCTTTCTACCTTCTTTTCTTCCTTCCGCCCTTCATTCCTTCTTCTTCTTTTTTTTTATATTTTATTTTATTTTATTATTTTAATCATTTTTATTTGTGACATCCTCTGATATTTTCCCTCCCCTCGTTTTACTGTCTTTTATTGTTTTTTTCTTTGACTTTTCTTTCTTTCTGTCTTTATTTCTTCTTTTCTTTTTTTTTTCTTTTCTTTTCTTCTTTTCTTTGTGTTCCCCCTCCCCCCTCCATTTTTTCTTTCTTTTACTTAATGTCTTTATATTATTTTTTTTTTTTTAATTTCAGCATGATAATCAGACGGACTAGGGTTATGGCGATCAGAATGACGTTATAAATATTTTCGTTTCCTCATGATATTAATTTCTCCGGACTGAGCGTGTCGATGGTATTCATTCATATTTGATAAGCGTCGCATTTGCTTAATGGTTTTCAGAGTAGCGCTGATAAATCTGAGTACAGCTTCGTTTGTCTCTGTCTCTCACTGTCTGTCTCTGTCTCTGTCTCTGCGTCCCCACCCTCTTCTGTCTCTGTCTCTCACTGTCTGTCTCTGTCTCTGTCTCTGCGTCCCCATCCTCTCCTGTCTCTGTCTCTCACTGTCTGTCTCTGTCTCTGTCTCTGCGTCCCCACCCTCTTCTGTCTCTGTCTCTCACTGTCTGTCTCTGTCTCTGTCTCTGCGTCCCCACCCTCTTCTGTCTCTGTCTTTCTCTGTCTGTCTCTGTCTCTGTCTCTGCGTCCCCATCCTCTCCTGTCTCTGTCTCTCACTGTCTGTCTCTGTCTCTGTCTCTGCGTCCCCATCCTCTCCTGTCTCTGTCTGTCTCTGTCTCTGTCTCTGCGTCCCCATCCTCTTCTGTCTCTGTCTTTCTCTGTCTGTCTCTG
>NC_134905.1:13504960-13517460 GCF_041734735.1 Babylonia areolata
CTGATGTTCGAACACACCACATCCGGAACCAGAAGGTTCGACTCCCGAACGTTACCCTCCAACTGGGAAAAAAAAACAACAACAAAACAAAACAACCCCCCCCCAAAAAAAAAACAAAAAAACAAACAACCCAAACCCAAAAAACAAAAAAACCCAAAACAAAACAAAACAAAACAAAACAACAACATTGTCTGCAGATGTCTGGGGTGTCTGATGTCTCTACACGTTATCATCATCATCATCATCATCATCATCATCATCATCATCATCATCATCATCGTCGTCGTCGTCGTCATCACCATCGTATTTTTTCTTGTTCTTGTTGTCGTTCTGCGTTCGAGGATGCAACTCCTGCGTTTGCTCGTCGACTTTTAAAAAAGAATGAAGGGATGAAGGAATGAAGGATGAAGGAAGGAAGAAAAGAAGAAAGAAGGGAAGGAGGAAATGAAGAAAGGAAGGAAGGAAGAAAGAAAGGAAGGAAGAAAGGGAGAGAGGAAGACAGGTAAGTAAAAGGGAGTGAAGGGAAGAAGAATGAAGGAATTAAGGAAGGTAGATAGAAATCAAAGAAGGAAGGAAGGAAGGACGGAAAGAAGGAAGGAAGGAAGGAAGGAAGTGGGGAATGAAGAAAGAAAGGAATGAAGGAAAAAAGTAGGGAAGGAAGGAATGAAGAAAGGAATGAAAGAAGGAATGAAGACAGGAGGGTATGAAGGAAGAAAGGAATGAAAGAAGGGATGAAGGAAGAAAGGAAGGAAGAAAAGAAGGAAGGGAGTAGGGAATGAAGAAAGAAAGGAATGAAAGAAGGAAGGAAGGAAGGAAGGAAAGAAGGTATGAAGGAAAAAAGGAGGGAATGAATGAAGAAAGGAAGGAAGAAAGGAAGGAAGGAAGAAAGGAAGGAAGGAAGGAAGGAAAGAAAGAAAGAAGGAAGGAAGGAAGGAAGGAAGAAATGAATGAAAGAAGGAAGGAAGGAAGAAATGAATGAAAGAAGGAAGAAAGGAAGGAAGGAAGGAAGGAAGAAGTGAATGAAAGAAGGAAGGAAGAAAGGAAGGAAGGAAGGTAGGAAGAAATGAAGGAAGGAAGGAAGAAATGAATGAAAGAAGGAAGGAAGGAAGGAAGAAATGAATGAAAGAAGGAAGGAAGGAAGGAAGGAAGGAATGAAGGAAGGATGGAAGAAGTGAATGAAAGAAGGAAGGAAGGAAGGAAGGAAGGTAGGAAGAAATGAATGAAGGAAGGAAGGAAGGAAGGAAGAAATGAATGAAAGAAGAAATGAAGAAAGGAAGGAAGGAAGGAAGGAAGGAAGAAATGAATGAAAGAAGGAAGGAAGAAATGAAGGAAGGAAGGAAGGAAGGAAGGAAGGTAGGAAGAAATGAATGAAAGAAGGAAGGAAGGAAGGAAGGAAGGAAGGAAGGAAGAAAGAAAGGAAGGAAGAAATGAATGAAAGAAGGAATAAATGAATGAAAGAAGGAAGGAAGGAAGGAAGGAAGACATGCAGACAATCAAGGCCGCATCACCTGCCGTCTCGAGTTGTTCTCATTTCCTGAGGAATGTTCCAGATGTCTGCTCCCTTCACTCCCCCCCTCCCCCCCCCCACCCCCTCCGACCCCCTTTCCTCCCCGCCTCTGCCGCCTTCCGAGTTTGTTTGTGGCGTTAACTGCTGCTGCTCTCCCTGTCTGTCTCTCTCTCTCTGTCTCTGTCTCTCTCTCCGTGTCTCTCTCTGTCTCTCTCTGTCTCTGTCTCTCTCTCTCTCAATGTCTCTGTCTCAGTCTGTTTATTTGGATTTCTATCTCTGTCTCTGTATTGCTGTCTCTTTCACTGTCTCTGTCTCTCTCTGTGTCTGTGTGTCATTCTGTCTGCCCGTCTCTGTCTCTCTCTGTCTGCCTGTCGTTCTGTCTTCCCGTCTCTGTCTCTCTCTGTCTGTGTGTCATTCTGTCTGCCCGTCTCTCTCTGTCTGTCTCTCTCTCTCTCCGTCGTTCTGTCTGCCCGTCTCTGTCTCTCTCTGTCTGCCTGTCGTTCTGTCTTCCCGTCTCTGTCTCTCTCTGTCTGTGTGTCGTTCTGTCTTCCCGTCTATGTCTCTCTCTGTCTGTCGTTCTGTCTGCCCGTCTCTGTCTCTCTCTGTCTGTCGTTCTGTCTGCCCGTCTCTGTCTCTCTCTCTCTCTCTGTCTGTCGTTCTGTCTTCCCGTCTCTGTCTCTCTCTCTCTGTCTGTGTGTCGTTCTGTCTTCCCGTCTCTGTCTCTCTCTCTCTGTGTCTGTATGTCGTTCTGTCTGCCCGTCTCTGTCTCTCTCTCTCTCTCTCTGTCTGTCGTTCTGTCTTCCCGTCTCTGTCTCTCTCTCTCTGTCTGTGTGTCGTTCTGTCTTCCCGTCTCTGTCTCTCTCTCTCTGTCTGTATGTCGTTCTGTCTGCCCGTCTCTGTCTCTCTCTCTCTGTCTGTATGTCGTTCTGTCTGCCCGTCTCTGTCTCTGTCTGTCTGTCTGTCGTTCTGTCTGCCCGTCTCTGTCTCTCTCTGTCTGTCTGTCGTTCTGTCTGCCCGTCTCTGTCTCTCTCTGTCTGTCTGTCGTTCTGTCTGCCCGTCTCTGTCTCTCTCTGTCTGTCTGTCGTTCTGTCTGCCCGTCTCTGTCTCTCTCTGTCTGTATGTCGTTCTGTCTGCCCGTCTCTGTCTCTCTCTGTCTGTCGTTCTGTCTGCCCGTCTCTGTCTCTGTCTGTCTGTCGTTCTGTCTGCTCGTCTCTGTCTCTCTCTCTCTGTCTGTGTGTTGTTCTGTCTGCCCGTCTCTGTCTCTCTCTCTCTGTCTGTGTGTCGTTCTGTCTGCCCGTCTCTGTCTCTTTCTGTCTGTCTGTCGTTCTGTCTTCCCGTCTCTGTCTCTCTCTCTCTCTCTGTGTCGTTCTGTCTGCCCGTCTCTGTCTCTCTCTCTCTCTGTCTGTCGTTCTGTCTTCCCGTCTCTGTCTCTCTCTCTCTGTCTGTGTGTCGTTCTGTCTTCCCGTCTCTGTCTCTCTCTCTCTCTCTGTCTGTCGTTCTGTCTGCCCGTCTCTGTCTCTCTCTGTCTGTCTGTCGTTCTGTCTTCCCGTCTCTGTCTCTCTCTCTCTCTCTGTCTGTCGTTCTATCTGCCCGTCTCTGTCTCTCTCTCTCTGTCTGTCGTTCTGTCTTCCCGTCTCTGTCTCTCTCTCTGTCTGTCGTTCTATCTGCCCGTCTCTGTCTCTCTCTGTCTGTGTGTCGTTCTATCTGCCCGTCTCTGTCTCTCTCTCTCTGTCTGTATGTCGTTCTGTCTGCCCGTCTCTGTCTCTCTCTGTCTGTCTGTCGTTCTATCTGCCCGTCTCTCTCTCTCTCTGTCTGTGTGTCGTTCTATCTGCCCGTCTCTGTCTCTCTCTCTCTGTCTGTCTGTCGTTCTGTCTGCCCGTCTCTGTCTCTCTCTGTCTGTCTGTCGTTCTGTCTGCCCGTCTCTGTCTCTCTCTGTCTGTGTGTCGTTCTATCTGCCCGTCTCTGTCTCTCTCTGTCTGTGTGTCGTTCTGTCTGCCCGTCTCTGTCTCTCTCTGTCTGTCTGTCGTTCTGTCTGCCCGTCTCTGTCTCTCTCTGTCTGTGTGTCGTTCTGTCTTCCCGTCTCTGTCTCTCTCTGTCTGTGTGTCGTTCTGTCTTCCCGTCTCTGTCTCTCTCTGTCTGTCTGTCTGTCGTTCTGTCTGCCCGTCTCTGTCTCTCTGTCTGTATGTCGTTCTGTCTGCCCGTCTCTGTCTCTCTCTGTCTGTCTGTCGTTCTGTCTGCCCGTCTCTGTCTCTCTCCCTCTGTCTGTGTGTCGTTCTGTCTGCCCGTCTCTGTCTCTCTCTGTCTGTCTGTGTGTCGTTCTGTCTGCCCGTCTCTGTCTCTCTCTGTCTGTGTGTCGTTCTGTCTGCCCGTCTCTGTCTCTCTCTCTCTGTCTGTGTGTCGTTCTGTCTGCCCGTCTCTGTCTCTCTCTGTCTGTCTGTGTGTCGTTCTGTCTGCCCGTCTCTGTCTCTCTCTGTCTGTGTGTCGTTCTGTCTGCCCGTCTCTGTCTCTCTCTCTCTCTGTGTGTCTGTGTGCCGTTCTGTCTGCCCGTCTCTGTCTCTCTCTGTCTGTCTGTCGTTCTGTCTGCCCGTCTCTGTCTCTCTCTCTCTCTCTCTGTGTCTGTGTGCCGTTCTGTCTGCCCGTCTCTGTCTCTCTCTGTCTGTCTGTCGTTCTGTCTGCCCGTCTCTGTCTCTCTCTGTCTGTGTGCCGTTCTGTCTGCCCGTCTCTGTCTCTCTCTGTCTGTCTGTCGTTCTGTCTGCCCATCTCTGTCTCTCTCTGTCTGTCTGTCGTTCTGTCTGCCCGTCTCTGTCTCTCTCTGTCTGTCGTTCTGTCTGCCCGTCTCTGTCTCTCTCTCTCTGTCTGTATGTCGTTCTGTCTGCCCGTCTCTGTCTCTCTCTCTCTGTCTGTCTGTCGTTCTGTCTGCCCGTCTCTGTCTCTCTCTGTCTGTCGTTCTGTCTGACCGTCTCTGTCTCTCTCTCTCTGTCTGTATGTCGTTCTGTCTGCCCGTCTCTGTCTCTCTCTCTCTGTCTGTCGTTCTGTCTGCCCGTCTCTGTCTCTCTCTGTGTGTCGTTCTGTCTGCCCGTCTCTCTCTGTGTCTGTATGTCGCTCTGTCTGTCCGTCTCTGTCTCTCTCTGTCTGTCTGTCGTTCTGTCTGCCCGTCTCTGTCTCTCTCTCTCTGTCTGTGTGTCGTTCTGTCTGCCCGTCTCTGTCTCTCTCTCTCTGTCTGTGTGTCGTTCTGTCTGCCCGTCTCTGTCTCTCTTTCTGTCTGTGTGTCTGTCGTTCTGTCTGCCCGTCTCTGTCTCTCTCTGTCTGTCTGTCGTTCTGTCTGCCCGTCTCTGTCTCTCTCTGTGTCTGTCTGTCTGTCGTTCTGTCTGCCCGTCTCTGTCTCTCTCTGTCTGTCTGTCGTTCTGTCTGCCCGTCTCTGTCTCTCTCTGTGTCTGTCTGTCTGTCGTTCTGTCTGCCCGTCTCTGTCTCTCTCTCTCTCTCTGTCTGTCGTTCTGTCTGCCCGTCTCTCTCTCTCTCTGTCTGTCTGTCGTTCTGTCTGCCCGTCTCTGTCTCTCTCTCTCTGTGTGTCGTTCTGTCTGCCCGTCTCTGTCTCTCTCTCTCTCTGTGTCGTTCTGTCTGCCCGTCTCTGTCTCTCTCTCTCTGTCTCTGTGTCGTTCTGTCTGCCCGTCTCTGTCTCTCTCTGTCTGTATGTCGTTCTGTCTGCCCGTCTCTGTCTCTCTCTCTCTGTCTCTGTGTCGTTCTGTCTTCCCGTCTCTGTCTCTCTCTGTCTGTGTGTCGTTCTGTCTTCCCGTCTCTGTCTCTCTCTGTCTGTGTGTCGTTCTGTCTTCCCGTCTCTGTCTCTCTCTGTCTGTCTGTCTGTCGTTCTGTCTGCCCGTCTCTGTCTCTCTGTCTGTATGTCGTTCTGTCTGCCCGTCTCTGTCTCTCTCCCTCTGTCTGTGTGTCGTTCTGTCTGCCCGTCTCTGTCTCTCTCTGTCTGTCTGTGTGTCGTTCTGTCTGCCCGTCTCTGTCTCTCTCTGTCTGTGTGTCGTTCTGTCTGCCCGTCTCTGTCTCTCTCTCTCTCTGTGTGTCTGTGTGCCGTTCTGTCTGCCCGTCTCTGTCTCTCTCTGTCTGTCTGTCGTTCTGTCTGCCCGTCTCTGTCTCTCTCTCTCTCTCTGTGTCTGTGTGCCGTTCTGTCTGCCCGTCTCTGTCTCTCTCTGTCTGTCTGTCGTTCTGTCTGCCCGTCTCTGTCTCTCTCTGTCTGTGTGCCGTTCTGTCTGCCCGTCTCTGTCTCTCTCTGTCTGTCTGTCGTTCTGTCTGCCCATCTCTGTCTCTCTCTGTCTGTCTGTCGTTCTGTCTGCCCGTCTCTGTCTCTCTCTGTCTGTCGTTCTGTCTGCCCGTCTCTGTCTCTCTCTCTCTGTCTGTATGTCGTTCTGTCTGCCCGTCTCTGTCTCTCTCTCTCTGTCTGTCTGTCGTTCTGTCTGCCCGTCTCTGTCTCTCTCTGTCTGTCGTTCTGTCTGCCCGTCTCTGTCTCTCTCTCTCTGTCTGTATGTCGTTCTGTCTGCCCGTCTCTGTCTCTCTCTCTCTGTCTGTCGTTCTGTCTGCCCGTCTCTGTCTCTCTCTGTGTGTCGTTCTGTCTGCCCGTCTCTCTCTGTGTCTGTATGTCGTTCTGTCTGTCCGTCTCTGTCTCTCTCTGTCTGTCTGTCGTTCTGTCTGCCCGTCTCTGTCTCTCTCTCTCTGTCTGTGTGTCGTTCTGTCTGCCCGTCTCTGTCTCTCTCTCTCTGTCTGTGTGTCGTTCTGTCTGCCCGTCTCTGTCTCTCTTTCTGTCTGTGTGTCTGTCGTTCTGTCTGCCCGTCTCTGTCTCTCTCTGTCTGTCTGTCGTTCTGTCTGCCCGTCTCTGTCTCTCTCTGTGTCTGTCTGTCTGTCGTTCTGTCTGCCCGTCTCTGTCTCTCTCTGTCTGTCTGTCGTTCTGTCTGCCCGTCTCTGTCTCTCTCTGTGTCTGTCTGTCTGTCGTTCTGTCTGCCCGTCTCTGTCTCTCTCTGTCTGTCTGTCGTTCTGTCTGCCCGTCTCTGTCTCTCTCTGTGTCTGTCTGTCTGTCGTTCTGTCTGCCCGTCTCTGTCTCTCTCTCTCTGTCTGTCGTTCTGTCTGCCCGTCTCTCTCTCTCTCTGTCTGTCTGTCGTTCTGTCTGCCCGTCTCTGTCTCTCTCTCTCTGTCTGTGTGTCGTTCTGTCTGCCCGTCTCTGTCTCTCTCTCTCTCTCTCTGTGTCGTTCTGTCTGCCCGTCTCTGTCTCTCTCTCTCTGTCTCTGTGTCGTTCTGTCTGCCCGTCTCTGTCTCTCTCTGTCTGTATGTCGTTCTGTCTGCCCGTCTCTGTCTCTCTCTCTCTGTCTCTGTGTCGTTCTGTCTTCCCGTCTCTGTCTCTCTCTGTCTGTCTGTCGTTCTGTCTGCCCGTCTCTGTCTCTCTCTCTCTCTCTCTGTCGTTCTGTCTTCCCGTCTCTGTCTCTCTCTCTGTCTGTATGTCGTTCTGTCTGCCCGTCTCTGTCTCTCTCTGTCTGTCTGTCGTTCTGTCTGCCCGTCTCTGTCTCTCTCTCTCTCTCTCTGTCGTTCTGTCTTCCCGTCTCTGTCTCTCTCTCTGTCTGTATGTCGTTCTGTCTGCCCGTCTCTGTCTCTCTCCCTCTGTCTGTCTGTCGTTCTGTCTTCCCGTCTCTGTCTCTGTCTCTCTGTCTGTGTGTCGTTCTGTCTGCCCGTCTCTGTCTCTCTCTGTCTGTGTGTCGTTCTGTCTGCCCGTCTCTGTCTCTCTCTGTCTGTCTGTCGTTCTGTCTGCCCGTCTCTGTCTCTCTCTGTCTGTCTGTCGTTCTGTCTGCCCGTCTCTGTCTCTCTCTCTCTCTGTCGTTCTGTCTTCCCGTCTCTGTCTCTCTCTCTCTCTCTGTGTCGTTCTGTCTGTCCGTCTCTGTCTCTCTCTGTCTGTCGTTCTGTCTGCCCGTCTCTGTCTCTCTCTCTCTCTCTCTCTGTCGTTCTGTCTTCCCGTCTCTGTCTCTCTCTGTCTGTCTGTCGTTCTGTCTTCCCGTCTCTGTCTCTGTCTCTGTCTCTCTCTCTCTCTGTGTGTCGTTCTGTCTTCCCGTCTCTGTCTCTCTCTGTCTGTGTGTCGTTCTATCTGCCCGTCTCTGTCTCTCTCTCTCTCTCTCTGTCGTTCTGTCTGCCCGTCTCTGTCTCTCTGTCTCTCTCTCTGTCGTTCTGTCTACCCGTCTCAGTCTCTCTCTCTCTGTCTGTCGTTCTGTCTGCCCGTCTCAGTCTCTCTCTCTGTCTGTCGTTCTGTCTTCCCGTCTCTGTCTCTCTCTGTCTGTCTGTGTGTCGTTCTGTCTTCCCGTCTCTGTCTCTCTCTCTCTCTCTGTGTCGTTCTGTCTGCCCGTCTCTGTCTCTGTATCTCCCTTTCTCTCTTCTATATTTCCCTGACTATGTCTCTCCCAATCTCCCTGTAGCTATTTCTTTATTCGTCTGTCTGTGTCGCTGTCTGTCTGTCTGTCCCCCCCTCTCTTTTTCTCTCTCTCTGTCTGTCACTCTCTCTCTCTACTTACGTCATTTATCTGTGTGTCTGTGTCTTTGTCTGTCTGTCTTTTCTCTCCCCTCACCCCTCTGTTTCTCCATCACTGTCTCTGTATCAGCCTCTCTATACGTGTCTGTGTCTGTCTGTCTGTCTCTTTCTCTCTTTCTCTTTCCGTTTCCCTGAGAGATTGAGTAAATCTGCACAACTGGCAGACAGAGGGCGAAGGAGAGAAAGGGCAGGAGGGAGAGGGAAATGTAGTGAGGGAGGGGGAGGAGGGGAGAGGAGAGGGGGGGGGGGCAGTATGAAAGAGAGAGGAAGGTTTGGGATGAGGTGGGTGGGGGGCAGGGGGGGTTGCAGGAGTAAGGGAGGGAGGAACAGAAAAGTTTAAAAAAGCTAGCATGCACGCCCATGCTTGAGCGCGCGTTTCTTTCAAACACACACACGTACGCAGGCACACACACACACACACACACACACACACACACACACACACACACACACACACACACACACACACACACACACACACACACACACACACACACACATCCAAAAAAAAAACAAACTGGGCAGTGAGAGACAGATATATACAGATAGTGATGCAGAGAGACAAAGAGAAACAGGGAGAGAGACAGAGACAGACAAAATAAGAACTACAGAGAGAGAGAGAGAGAGGATGAGAAACAGACAGACAGACAGATAAAAAGAAAGTGACAGAGGGAGAGAGACAGAGAAACATAGGGAAAAAGAGACAGGCAGACAGGGACAGAGAGACATAGACAGAGACGGAGAAGTGAAGGGGGGAGGTGGGGAGGGGGGAGGGAGATACAATGAGAGAGAGAGACAGACAGAGACAGGCACAGAGAGAGAGAGAGAGAGAGAGAGAGAGAGAGAGAGACAGGCAGAGAGAGAGACGGAGAGGTGAGGGGGGAGGTAGGGAGGGGGGGGAGGGAGATACACTGAGAGAGAGAGACAGAGACAGGCAGAGAGAGAGAGAGAGACGGAGAGGTGAGGGGGGAGGTGGGGAGGGGGATACACTGAGAGAGAGAGAGACAGGCAGAGAGAGAGAGAGACAGAGACAGAGAGAGAGAGAGCGAGCAGTACCCCCCTGAAGCAGACACTCAAGCTGTATGCACACTGTGTGACGTGTAATGTTTGCTGTGATGTCTGTGTTTGTCTTCATTCACCCTGCTCGGGGCCTTTTGTTTGTTTTGTTCACATGCCAAGTTTGTGTGTGTGTGTGTGCGTGCGTGCGTGTGTGTGTGTATGTGTGTGTGTGTGTGTGTGTGTGTGTGTGTGTGTGTGTGTGTGTGTGTGTGTGTGTGTGTGTGTGTATTTTAATTCTATTTATTTATACATTATCTGTATGTGCACGAGATGGCCACAGGCTAATTAAAGTGACATGCACAAACAGAATGATATTATTATTATTATTATTATTATTATTATTATTATTATTATTATATTACGTTTGGACTTACCTGCGGGTGAGACGCACATACATAACGACACATCATTGTTTGTTTTTGGCACATGCTCATTACATAGGTGGCTCGAAATTTCACAGACACGTACACAGATATGCACACAAACACAGACACAACAGACACACACACAGATGCACACACAGACACAGACACAGACACAGACACACACACACACACACACACACACACACTCACGCGATCACATTTACAAAAGAACTCCGCAATACACGACAGAGAGAGAGAGAGAGAGAGAGAGAGAGAGAGAGAGAGAGAGAGAGTGAGAGAGAGAGAGAGAAACGGAGACAGACGGACAGATGGACAGACAGAGACAGAGAGAGTGACAGAAAATCACACACAAATAGTGCGAGGGAGAGAGAGAGAGAGAGAGAGAGAGAGAGAGAGAGAGAGAGAGAGAGAGAGAGAGAGAGAGAGAGAGAGGGAGACGGACAGACAGACGGACTGACAAGAGACAGAGTGACAGAAAATCACACACAAATAGTGCGAGGGAGAGAGAGAGAGAGAGAGAGAGAGAGAGAGAGAGAGAGAGAGAGAGAGAGAGAGAGGGAGAGACGGAGAGAGAGAGAGAGAGAGAGAGAGAGAGAGAGAGAGAGAGAGAGAGAGAGAGGGAGAGAGAGAGAGAGAGGGAGAGACGGAGAGAGAGAGAGAGAGAGAGAGAGAGAGAGACGGAGAGAGAGAGACTGACAGACAGACAGACAGACAGAGACAGAGACAGTGACAGAAAATCACAGAGAGAGAGAGAGGGGGGGGGGGGGGAGATGCTGACAGAGATAAAATCAGACACACACAGAGACAAAGAGAGCGACAGACAGAAATGAGACAGACAGATAGACAGACAGAGACAGACACAGACACAGAGGCAGAGACAGACAGACAGACAGAGACAGAGGCAGAGAGAAACAGACAGAGAGACAGACAGACAGAGACAGATACAGAGAGACAGATAGAGAGACAGAGAGCGAGCAGTACCCCCCTGAAGCAGACACTCAAGCTGTATGCACACTGTGTGACGTGTAATGTTTGCTGTGATGTCTGTGTTTGTCTTCATTCACCCTGCTCGGGGCCTTTTGTTTGTTTTGTTCACATGCCAAGTTTTTTGTGTGTGATTTTTTGAATTCTATTTTTCTTTTTATTACAGCGTCTGCGTGTGTGCGAGATGGCCGCAAGCAAATTAAAGTGACACGCATAAACAGAATATTATTATTATTATTATTATTATTATTATTATTATCATCATCATCGCTGTTGTTGCTGTTGTTGTTGTTGTTATCATTATCACGATGTTATGTTCAGACTTACCTGCGGGTGCATGCACATGCGGCATACATACACATTATCATTTGTTTTGGCAACCGCTTATCACCTTGGGGGCTCGACAAGTTACACACACATACATTAACATACACACACACAGACACAGACACACAGACACACAAACAGACAGACAGACAGACAGACAGACACACACACACACACACACACACACACACACACACACACACACACACACACACACACATTTTATAAAATTGAAGAGGTAGATTCAGATATAATTCTGGGTTCATTTTTAAAACTAATCAACACAGACACAACCACATGCTCTGCATACCCAGACCAAGAAACAACCTTTACAAATCCAGCTTTCTGTATTCTGGTGGAAATTTATGGAATAATCTTCCACTCACTCTAAAAAGTATCGTGAATAAGAACGTGTTTAAGAAAAAAGTGAAAAATCACCTCATTGAAAAGGATTAAAAGTAAAACAGTTATTGATATATCAGTCTAATGCTTCTTTTATTAATTGTGAATGTTTTGAATGTGCTTGTGTTGGCAAGGATTTTGTAGTATATGAGGGAATATGTGCACGTGAATTGGATGGACATGGTGTATTTATGTCCGGGCATTTGTGTTCAAGTGTGTGTGTGTGTGTGTGTGTGTGTGTGAAAACAGAAATGCAATTGTGTATTTCATTATCACAATGTTCTTGTATATATATTCATTTTGTTTGTTGTTGTTGCTTTAATTTTTCTTGTTCTCTTTCTCTGTCTGTCTGTCTCTCTCCCTCACTCTCTCTCCTGTATTTTTTTTCTTTCTTTTTCATTGATGGCTTGATGTCAAAAAGCAATTGTTGCTTATTCAATTTACCATCAAGAAATAAAATCTTGACCTGACTTGACTTCACACACACACACACACACACACACACACACACACACACACACACACACACGTACACACGCACACGTACCCGCTGTCCTTTAAACACACACACCACACACTCTCTTACACACACACAGACACATAGTATACACAGCAACACACACACACACACACACACACACACACACACACACACACACGTGTCTTTACTCCCACAGTTTTGACGCCAGCTTGATAAGCATACCAGAGATTACAAAGACAACGTCAAGTTGAATGAAGCCACAGCAATAAGGAAAGACTCCTTAAAGGAAGACACAAGAGAAACAGAAAGAAAAGAGAGAAAGAAAGAAAGAAAGAAGGAGAGAGAGAGAAAGAAAGAAAGAAGAAAAAAACTATTAAAGAAGAAAGAAAGATGTATTGAAAAACGAATATCTGAGAATGAAGGAGAGACAAAATAACGCTGTTGGAAATAAGGGATCTGCCGAACCGAACGACGGAACAACAAAGAGAAGAATAAAACATGAAAGAAAGAAAGACAGAAGGGAGGAAAAGAAATGATGATGAAAAGATGAGGACATAAAGGAAAGATGAATGAAGGAAAGGGAAAGAACAACTGGAATGAAAAACGAGAGACAGAGGGGGAAAAAAAAGAAAGAAAGAAGGAAAGAAAGAAAGAAGGAAAGAATGAATGAATGAATAAATGAATGAACGACAGAAAGAACGAAGGAAAGAAACAAAGAATGAATGAATGACAGAAAGAAAGAAAGAAGGAAAGACAGAAGGAGAAGAAAAGAAAGGAAGAAAGAAT
>NC_134905.1:13529960-13532460 GCF_041734735.1 Babylonia areolata
ATATATATATATATATATATATATATATATATATATATATATATATATATATATATATATATAATCATAAGAAAGAGAGAGAGAGAGGGGGGGAGAGAAATATTTATATACATCTCTCTCTCTCTCTCTCTCTCTCTCTCTCTCTCTATATATATATATATATATATATATATATATATATACAGACAGACACATACAGACAGAGACAGACAGACAAGCTGAAAAAGATAAAACAATAGTGATACAGGGACAGGCAGTGGGGGTAAAAGGGGGGGGGCGGCGGGGGGTAGGTGGAGGGGGGCAGCGGGAGGGAGGGGGGATTGGTTGGGGACTCGGGGCAGCAACAAGATTAAAGAACAGCAACAGAAAGTGGAACATTGCAGTTGTTAAGCAATGGTAGTACTAGCAGCAGCCGTACAACCACATTGCTCCAAAGTCTAGAAATCCCAAAGGAAATCACAACAGAAAAAAAACAACAACACCCAACCCAGTTCGCAAGCCGAAGGCAAGGTAATCACACATCAGCCGGCAATACCCGAACAGCCTTTTTTGTTGGGTTTTCCTAAGGCATGGTCCAGGGCCTGTTGTTGATCAAACATGGTCATGTGACAGTGTGACGCGTGCCCCCCAATGACGCAACACTGCGACACGTGAGCCAATCACTGGTCTCGTTACTTATGAATTATGCTCTTTGTCGTCAGGTCCGCTTCTCCCGGTAATGAAGGTGGAAGGAAAGGAGGGTGCGATGGGAGGGAGGGAGGGGTGAGGGATCAAAGGGCAGGGATTAGGGGTGAAGGGTGAACGGTTAGGGGTGAGGGGTTATGGATGAAGGGTGAGGGGTTAGGGGTGAGGGGTGAGAGGTGAGGGGTGAAGTGATTAGGAGTGAGGGGAGAATGGTTAAGGTGAGGGTGTGTGTGTTGTTATATATATATATATATATATATATATATATATATATATATGTGTGTGTGTGTGTGTGTGTGTGTGTGTGTGTGTGTGTGCGCGCATGTGTGCGTGTGTGTGTGCGTGTTGTGTACGCGTGCGAGTTCTGTTGTATGCAAGTTAAGGTTGCACGTGTCTGTATAAATCTTTGATGGGATGCAAGCCATGTGAATGTGTAGCCTCTCTCTCTCTCTCCAAATCTCAATAAAGGGGAGAGGGTGGGAGTGAGGGTGAAGTGATCCGAGCTGAAAGGTGAAGGTTAGGGGTGAAGGGATAAGGGGTGAGGGGTTAGGGTGAGTGGCCAGTGGTGAAGGGATTAGGGGTGAGGGTGAGTGGCCAGTGGTGAAGGGATTAGGGGTGAGAGGTTAGGGGTTAAAGGTTAGGGAATAGGGGTGAGGGGTGAAGGGTTAAAGGGTTGTGTGTGTAGGGTGGTACTGTAGATGGGTGGGAGTGAGACGGTGTGTGTGTGTGTGTGTGTGTGTGTGTGTGTGTGTGTGTGTGTGTGTGTGTGTGTGTTAGCGTAATTACCGTACTGCACGATTGGCCTTATTGACCCTCTTTTTTGTTTTTGTCTTCTTTTGTGGTGTCCTTCCCACCTACCCCCCAACCCCTACCCCACCTCAACCCACTGCACACACACACACACACACACACACACACACACACACACACACACACACACACCAAATTACCAATAATGGAAAGCCGGGAGGAAAGAGAGGGGATCGGGGGAGGAGGGGGGGGGGGGGTTAGGGAGGGGGGGGGGGGAGAGGAGTGTACGCTTTCCCCGAAGACAGTGGATTCCCCAGAGGTGCAGTTTATGGCTGTAATGAAGTCCCTTCCAATCTCCCCATAGGGAGACTCGAGAATCAGCGTGGTCTGAGAGCTGCTGGGTAGGAGAGGGAAGAGCAGGTGTGTGTGGGGGGGGGGGGGGGGGGGGGGGGGGGGGGGGGGGGGGGGGGGGGGGGAGGAGGGGGGTAGGGGAGAGGGAGGGGGGAGGGGGGGAGGCGGGGGATGCTGGAAGGAAGGTGGCAGAATGCTCAAGACGCTCTTCTTCCAGTACAGAGTCCGTGAGGGTCTGGGTTCTTCTTCTTCTTCTTCTGTGTTCGTGGGCTGCAACTCCCATGTTCACTCGTATGAACACGAGTGGGCTTTTACGTGTATGGCCGTTTTTGCCCCGCCATGTAGGCAGCCATACTCCGTTTTCGGGGGGTGTGCATGCTGGGTATGGTCTTGTTTCCATAACCCACCGAACGCTGTCATGGATTACAGGATCTTTAACGTGCGTATTTGAATTTCTGCTTGCGAACAACACACGAAGGGGGTTCAGGCACTAACAGGTCTGCACATATTATGCTGACCCAGGAGATCGTAAAAATCTCCACCCTTCCGGGTTCGAATCCCGCTCTCGCCCTTTCTCCCAAGTTTGACTGGAAAATCGAACTATACATGTAGTCATTCGGATGAGACGATAAACCGAGGTCCCGTGTGCAGCACCTAATTTGGCGCACTGAAAAAGAACCCATGGCAACGAGAGTGTTGTCCTATGGCAATGTTC
>NC_134905.1:13537460-13549960 GCF_041734735.1 Babylonia areolata
AACAAGAAAGACAACAATAAGAAGAACAAAAACAAGAAAGACAACAATAAGAAGAACAAAAACAAGAAAGACAACAATAAGAAGAACAAGAACAAGAAAGACAACAATAAGAAGAACAAGAACAAGAAAGACAACAATAAGAAGAACAAGACTAAAAATTAGAAGACCAAGAAGAAGAAGGAGAACAAAAACAAGAATAAGAAGAACAAGAACAAGAAGAAGAAGAACAAGAACAAGAAGAAGAAGAACAAGAACAAGAACAAGAAGAACAAGAACAAGAAGAACAAGAAGAAGAACAAGAAGAACAAGAAGAACAAAGATGAGACAGGAGAGCGAGAGGAAAAATAAAAAGGAAGACGTGGACATAAAGAAAGAAAGAAAGAAAGAAGAAGAAGAAGAAGAAGAAGAAGAAGTAGTGTCAGTATCAGTAGCTCAAGGAGGCGTCACTGCGTTCGGACAAATCCATATACGCTACACCACGTCTGCTAAGCAGATGCCTGACCAGCAGCGTAACCCAACACACTTTGTCAAGCCTTGAGAAAAAAAGAAAAAGGAAAAAAAAAAGATGATAATAGTTATAATGTTGCTCAGTCTATTGTATTTGGAAAAACCCACAGAGACTTTGTTCTGTTCTGAAGAAATTTGCGCAATGTTAGTTTGGAAATGATGCCAATATTCCTTTGATTTGCAAAGCATCGTGATCTACCTTTCATGTTAGACTTATGGCCGCTCCCTCTCTCTACCTTTATTTCTTTGAGATGATCGATGGTGTGATGGCTTTGTACCTGTTCCTTTTGGTATTTTTTGACTTTTCTGAGGATTTCCGATTTTCCTAGATGTAGGCCGCTCGTTGCTGTTGCGTTACGAGCAAGTCTGTCAGCTCGCTCATTTCCTTCAACACCTGCATGTCCCGGGCAGTATGACAATGTAAGTTTGTTTTTTATCTGAAAGTTGCGCATTGCCTAATCTCTGGGCTTCCCATTCCATTTTCAATTTTCCGTATGAGGTTCACTGAGTCCGTTAGAATCATGGCATGTTGGTTTCCAGGCGTATGGATGGACGATAGCCACTGGAGAGTATGTGTCACAGCTTCAAATTCCATCGTTAGGCTGGAGGTTGTGACTTTGTTGGCAGCATTCTCTTCCCTAACTATTTTTCCATTTTGTTTCGCAGTGAATCCCCAACCGGATTGGTCTTTGGTGACTGAGCCATCTGTGTATATGATGATGTCCTCTTCTTTACTGCTTTCTTCTATGAGTGGCTTCACTTCTGACTCAGTTTTGCCCTCTGGCCATTCCCGACCTTCCTAGAGTGGGTGTAAATGGCTGTGTTGAATAGATGGTTGAGGTTTTCGGGGTTTTCCTCCCATTCTTTGATTTCTTTCAGGTCTTGTAGTCGGCATACTAGGTCTTAGCCTGTTCTAACTTGTTTCTGGTCTGCACTGAAGGAAGGTCAAGCATGTATCGCATTGTTTATGTAGGCGTGTCTTTTGTTGTTCCAAGGATCAGCCTCATAGCTTCATTTTGAACTCTTTCTAATTTTAGGAGGCTGCTTTGAGACGGTGTTGTTGGCCCAAGTCTGTAGTCGATCACACTGAGAATGAGTGATTGATACAGCAGGAAGAGGTGGCGTTGTTCGATATCTTTGGTTACCATTGCCTGACAGACCCTTATTGCATTTGAGAACAGTATTTTCCGTATGTTTTCTGAAGGTCAGCATCCTGTCGAACTGTATTCCTAGATAGCGTAGGCATTCGGTTCTCTCGATCTGAATTCCGTCGAATGACACAGGAGGTGGTGATCTGCTCGCAGTTTTGTTGTTGTGGGTGCACAGCAACGTTTGAGCTTTCGCTGGATTGATGGAAGATCCTGTGTCTTTGCACCATTGAGCGATATTGTTCAGTTTTAGTTCTTTCTTCAGCATCTTTCGAAGTTTTAAAGACCAGGCCATCATTCGCAAGAGTAAGCACCCGAGCTATTCAATTGTTCAGTCTGCAAGGCCTTTCGTGTAGAGAGCGGAGACCCTTGTGGCAGAAGAAGAAGAAGAAGAAGAAGAAGAACAACAAGTTTGCTTACCCCAATCCCATCACCACCCACGTCCTACTCTGTCTGTCCATCTGCCTGTCTGTCTGTCTGTCTCCATCCTGTCTTTATGTCTTCTCTTTTCTTTCCTTGCCATCTGCCATCTTTCCTCAATCCTGACATGGCCATCGCGGTCGGCTGTGCTGTAGGTAAAAAAAAATACAACCCCAGATTTCCTCACCATCCCTCATCCTTTCCATTGTAATGTCTCCACGGCATAAATAAATGGACAACGTGTTGTTGCTTCACAAAGCTGACAGATTGATGTCTCGGCACACACCTTGTATATATTCATGTGATTTTGTTATGCTGGATTCTGGTGGGTTTTTTTGTGTGTGGGTGTGTGTGTTTTTTAGGGTTTTTTGTTGTTGTTTGTTTTTTTGCTTTTTTACTTCCTTCTGATTCTTCTGGATCTGCTTCCGCTCGTTATTCTGACTCTGATTCTGAATCTGTTTCTTTTAGTTCTTGTTCTTGTTCCTGTTCTTGTATTTCTTGGTCTTCATCTTCTTCTCGTTCTTGTTCTCACTCTTGTTTGGTTTTTGTTGTTCTTTTGTACTTGTCCTATGTCTTCTGCTGTGATTTTTTCCTTCTTCTTCTTCTCCTCCTCCTCCTTCTTCTTCTTCCTCCTCCCCTCTTCTTCCTCTTCCTCCTCCTCCTTCTTCTTATCCTCCTCCTCCTTCTTCTTCTTGTTCTTCTTCTCTTTTTTCTTCTTCTTCTTCTTCTTTTCCCACCGTATCTGTCCCATTCTACATCTATTTTTCCTCCAATTTAGTTTTCGTCTTCTACGTTCTCATAATTATGTGCTTTCTGTTCTTCCTCTCTCTCTCTCTCTTCTTTATTCATATTCGTATTCTCTCTCTCTCATACTTGTTCTTGTTGTTGTTGTTGCTCTTCCTCTTCTTCTTCTTCTCCCCCTCCTCCTCCTCTTCCTCCTCCCCCTCCTCTTTCTTCTTCTTCCCCTTCCTCATCTTCTTCTTCTCTCTGTTTCTCAGCCTCCCTGTCTGCATGTTTCCATACGTATATGGCCGTCACGCTAGCTTGCGTGTTATGTGTGCCCCCGGTCAGTTCATCCGTTATTTCTGTCCCTCAAGATCGATATGAATATTCAGGGAAAATGCCGACAGGTTGTCAGACACGAACATTGCTTGTTTAGCGACTGTGGCTGCGTCTCTTTCATTTCAGATTTTGTTTTGTTTTGTTTTGTTTGATGGAGATGGTGTGATATGCTGTCATGTGACGTGGTGTGTGTGTGTGTGTGTGTGTGTGTGTGTGTGTGTGTGTGTGTGTGTGTGTGTGTGTGTGTGTGTGTGTGTGTGTGTGTGTTTTGCAACTGCAATACTTCTTGTTTGTCCATCGTAGTCGATTCTATTCATTCATTCATTCATCTATCTATTCTTTGTATGTGTATATATCTATATATCTACATATTTATATAGATAGATAGATAGATAGATCAATTCCTTAATTCATTTATTCATTTACATTTATATCATTAATCATTTACATATATTCATTTACTGATCATGGAAAATGAATTTATCATTATTACAATTATCATCATCATCATCATTATTATGCTGTTGCTGATGCTGATGATTATTTTAGATTTATTCATTAATCTCTCTACCTCTATTTATCTTTCTGTCTATTCATCTTTCCACAAGTCTGACTAAGCACGCTGCTGGTCAGTCATCTCATTTACGGATGTGGTGTAACGTGTATGGATTTGCCCGACGCCTCCTTCAGAAACTGAAACTGAAACCGAATCTTACCTGAAGTCACAGTCGATGTAGACTTCAGCATCTCCTCCATCATCGGGAAGCTGAGAGGACAGCATGTGTCCGAAGATGGCTGATCAGTCCAAATCGGGAAATGAATGACCTGGCAACAACATGTTGGGCGCTTCAAATTGTGATGATGTCCACACTTCTTTCTCCTCCACTCCTCTGTGTGACTGGCGGAGTGAACGTCCTCGCCTTGTTGTGAACACTACTCATTCAGCAATATCCACACTTCTAATCCCCTCCAGAGTGAACGTCCCCGCCTTGTTGTGAACACTACTCATTCAGCAATATCCACATTTCTAATCCCCTCCAGAGTGAACGTCCCCGCCTTGTTGTGAACACTACTCATTCAGCAATATCCACACTTCTAATCCCCTCCAGAGTGAACGTCCCCGCCTTGTTGTGAACACTACTCATTCAGCAATATCCACACTTCTAATCCCCTCCAGAGTGAACGTCCCCGCCTTGTTGTGAACACTACTCATTCAGCAATGTCCACATTTCTTCCCCTCCAGAGTGAACGTCCCCGCCTTGTTGTGAACACTACTCATTCAGCAATGTCCACATTCTTCCGCTCCAGAGTGAACGTCCCCGCCTTGTTGTGAACACTACTCATTCAGCAATATCCACATTTCTAATCCCCTCCAGAGTGAACGTATACTCCATTACATTTCTGTCCCTCTTAAATGCCGTGAAGAACGCCAATAAAAGAGTAGGTGTACGGATGGGCAGAAATTTAGAGTATATAATAATTACAATGTTATTAACCAGTTTACAACTTTTTCCGTCTTCAGAACGAAAAAGTACCGCAGACGAAATGTGAATACTGCCACTCATTTCGTCTTAGAGGGGGAAGATTTTGGATTTTGCCCAGTTTGTTGTGTGCTGGCCTCATGCTCAGGACCAAGCAGAGTTTCTCTCCAATGCCGTCTCTCAGCAGTTCTTCCCCGTGAGAGGGCGCCAGCTCAGAATCATTGTTTGAGTTTGTGTGCTAGCTATCTGGGCATCAGTTCGTGCCTTCTTCGTCTGGGCGTCGGTCGCCTTCATCACAGCTCGCGTCACTCAGTTGATGCGAGTTTTTGTTCGCGTAACTGGTTTCAGTTTTGAACCACTTAGTGGGATTCCTGATGTGTGATACAGTCTAAAGTCTATCGCAGTTCAGTATTTCTGTACATGGATGTGTCTGTTACCTGTGTTGTTTCCTTGGATACCATGGACATCTGCTTCTGTGTTTTGCAACAGATATTCAGTGACATCTCTGCCATTACTGATACCAGATTGGCGCCCTCTGACAAGAGTTTTTCTCCTGGAACTCTTGGAAGGGCTGAGTTGTATGGCTGGGTTAAGGACCAGTTAAGTGAACAGCTCCCTGGCTCGCCCTCCGCGAAGCTACGAGCTTTCGCACATGTCAACCCCTACTAAGGAGTGTTTGTTTATCATGAATTTCAAATGCAGACATTCCGATTTTCTACTTGCCTCTAAGGTCTGGCATAAGTCTCTGTGGATGAGGCTGTGCCATAGTGAGTGGTCCTGTGCAAAGGTGGGTTTGTTTTTGTTTGTTTTATTTTCCCCCACATGACGTTGTCAATGTCGGAAGATGTCACACTGCTGCATAAAGTTAAGTATTATAGTTGTGGATTGAAATACTAACAGACACATAATGAACAGATCACCAGGTAGGCTGGGCAACATCCACGATTTTTCTCCCAACCCCCTGCACCCCAACCATCCCCACCACCCCTCTCCACTCTCCTCTGTGTGACTGACGGAGTGAACGTCCACGCCTTGTTGTGAACACTGTTCATTCCGCCTTGAACGGGGAGATTGTGGAGATTGCTGTTGATGGTGTTGTACTGCTGTTCAATTGTGGCAGGTCCACTGACTTCCTTTGCGTTAGCTGTGCTTGACTATGTGTGTATACACATGTATGTGTACATAACTACATGTATGTATATGAATGTGTATTGTGTGTGCGTGTGTTTATGTAAGTTTGTGCCTGCCTATGTGTGCGTATGTGTTAGGGTAGCTGTTAGATACACATGTATGTTAAAATGTATGTATGCAGCGTGTGTGTGTGTGTGTGTGTGTGTGTGTGTGTGTGTGTGTGTGTAGTCACATTTTGGTGTGTGTATGTAACATAGATATGATGTATTATGTTAACAAAAGCGTTTTTGTAAAGCACCTAGAGCAGATATAGTGTGCTATATAAGTATCCATTATTATTATTATTATTATTATATTGACAGACAGAGGGAGAGAGGTTGTGGGGTGTGGTTTGTGGCAAGAAAAAGTGGTGACAATGATTGAGTGATGGTGGAGGGGACAGGGGTGGGGGTACGATCGGAGGGTGATGGGTGGGGATAGGGGGTAGGGGTGGGGAGGGGACAGTAGACAGGGAAGGAGGAGGGGGTAGAGCGATGATGATGGCGGTATCAGTGCAATAAATCAATACAAGGGTTATGTCAAATGTGGATATTTTGTTCATTGTCGCTGCTTTTCCTCCACACCCTTAATATGGAAATATATGTTCATGTAGTTATGAGCCGTCACACACACACACACACACGCACACACACGCGCACACGCACGCACGCACACACACACACAAACACACGCACGCACGCACGCACACACACACATACACACACACGCACACACACGCACGCACGCACACACACACACACACACACACACACATATATATATATATATATATATATATATGTGTGTGTGTGTGTGTGTGTGTGTGTGTGTGTGTGTGTGTGTGTGTATAATGCAAGATAGGTTCCTGGAATGGCTGGCACCACTCCAGGAACATAAGTCCACAGGGGTAGAGACAGACAAAGATCCTTTCCACGTGAAGCCCTGAGGGCGAACATTTGAGAGCAGAGATAAAAGGAGGGCAACTCTTTTCCTTGGGGTTTTTCCAGCATCTCACACACACACACACACACACACACACACACACACACACACACACACACACACACACACACACACACACACACACACAGACATACACACACATACACATACACACACACACACACACAGACACACACACACACACACACACACACACACACACACACACATACTTGTGACACTTGACTTGTGATCTCCCTTGAATCAAGATGGACGCTTGTTCTCAACACTGTTGTGATTTAGCCTATTTTTTTGTTATTTTCAGTATCAGATTCAAATCACTGAGTTCAAACTGCTCAAATTATTCGTGGAAATGTATGTGGAATACATGGTTAAGTGTTTTGTGGTGGACATTTTTCAATAGTTGGAAAAAAAAGGATTTCTGTGAACCTGATTGTGAATGTAGCTGTTTTCTGTGAACACTCCCTGACCACTCCCTGACCAGCACACACAGGTAACGAACAGTGACGTTTCCTGACTGTGTTTTGTTTAATTATTTTTGTTAATACAGCCATCATATTGACCTGCCACAAAAAATGTGTGCACAAACATTGCAAGAAATCAACGTGGTGATATGGAAACTGTTTGTTTAACAAAGATGTCCGTATATCCCCCCATGGCATATTAAGTACAATGTGGGAACACAACACTATGGCACCATCTGTTCTATACACGTTGTTCATTGTTCATTGTCCAGTATCCTTCGGCTAACTATTTATCACATGCAGATAATGGATGAGCAAAAAGATTTAAAACTTTTACCCACATTTGATTCAACTCAGAAACGTTTCTTTTGTGGTCAGGAAGAATTGTGTGTGTGGAGAAACAGTCTTGTGTTTCGGTACTCCGCAATAATTGTCAATGATGATATCCAGATACAGATATCGGATTTTGACTCCTCCAACAACATTTTGACCACTTTCCCATTACTAATTGATTTCCCCCCACCGAGTAATCTGTGCAAAACTGTGATGAGTTTTTTGTGGTTCAGTCAAAAGTATAACTTTAAGCCTTTACTTCAAGCTATACGGACGTGGCACCGTCCTGTGCCAGGGCACTGACTACTCCACGTGGGACACAGAGGAGTGTGAGCAACTTAAAACCTGTGTCACCACTTTTGTGAACAACAAAGACGTTCAGCAACTGGCGACGTTTCTGCTGGAAACCCCCGTCACCTTTATCCAGTCTTTTCCAGACATTGTATGTCTGAGGTCACCGGATGACGTGTCACTGCCCCGCTTCGCTGCAGGCCCCACACCTCCCTCTTCCCATCCTGAAGGCAGCCTGTAGCACTGTGACCATGCTACAGAGAGCGGTGTTGTCGTTCTTCCTCTCACACCAGTCATCGCTTCACACAGCCCTGACACCGTGAGTCAGGAAACAGTCCCCGAAGACGTCACCACACCTGTCATCGCTTCACACGGCCCTGACACCGTGAGTCAGGATACAGTCCCTGAAGACGTCATCACACCTGTCATCGCTTCACACAGCACTCACACCGTGAGTCAGGATACAGTCCCTGAAGACGTCACCACACCTGTCATCGCTTCACACAGCCCTGACACTGTGAGTCAGGATACAGTCCCCGAAGACGTCACCACACCTGTCTTCACTTCACACAGCCCTGACACTGTGAGTCAGGAAACAGTCCCCAACAACGTCACCACACCTGTCTTCACTTCACACAGCCCTGACACTGTGAGTCAGGATACAGTCCCCGAAGACGTCACCACACCTGTCTTCACTTCACACAGCCCTGACACTGTGAGTCAGGAAACAGTCCCCAACAACGTCACCACACCTGTCATCGCTTCACACAGCCCTGACACCGTGAGTCAGGATACAGTCCCCGAAGACGTCACCACACCTGTCATCGCTTCACACAGCCCTGACACTGTGAGTCAGGAAACAGTCCCCAACAACGTCACCACACCTGTCTTCACTTCACACAGCCCTGACACTGTGAGTCAGGATACAGTCCCCGAAGACGTCACCACACCTGTCTTCACTTCACACAGCCCTGACATTGTGAGTCAGGAAACAGTCCCCAACAACGTCACCACACCTGTCTTCACTTCACACAGCCCTGACACTGTGAGTCAGGATACAGTCCCCGAAGACGTCACCACACCTGTCTTCACTTCACACAGCGCTGACACCGTGAGTCAGGATACAGTCCCTGAAGACGTCACCACACCTGTCTTCACTTCACACAGCCCTGACACCGTGAGTCAGGATACAGTCCCCAACGACATCACACCACGCAGCCATGTGTCACCCAGTAAACAATCAATCAAGAAGTACCGCCGACGAACTTTCTGTTTCACACCAAAGGGGCACAAAAAGAAACCCTCCAACACACGTGCTCGTTCTCGCCTGATAAGAGACGAACGTCAGTATCTTGAGACTACCATTGATAATATCACTGAAACACAACGTGAGTCTGAGTGTGCAATTATTTCACTGATAAATGATGAAAAATGTGCGATTAAAAATGAACTACGTGCACTAATCAAAAACAAGATAGACATGCTTTGTCATTCTGTTGAAACATTAAATGAAAAATTAGTGACTATACAACAAACAACTGACATCCTTTCAAAAGAAAATCACTCTCTGAAAACACAGCTTGGGAACCTGCAGTCAGACTTAAAGAAAATGAAACGTTCCAATGTGACTTTAGCTAACCATGCTTATACACAGATTTCACTGGACGATAATGTTTTCCATTTATCAAAAGATGAAACACCAACCAAAAAATGTTCTGTTGTTTTGACTGACACATCACCATCTTGTGAGAAATCCACCGACCATAGTGATGAACAGGTAAAAGAAAAACAGGCATCAGCTGACCCCCTCTCTACCCAAAAAGACAGTGACAAAGATCTTCCCGATCTGCATTTACATACATCACCAAAATGTAATGCACAGAATTTATCATTTGATGTTCCAACATACAACTCTTTTCAAACTCTAGTGAATAGTGAAGTAAATGAGAAGGATGATATAAAAATGCAAAAAAACCACAAATGATTACAACACCAAATAAAGACTCCAAAAATGACGGGAACAAAAATATACCTCCTTCATTTTTACCTGCATCGGAAAACAATACTTCTGCCATTAACTTCCCTGTGAAAACTTCTGTTCTACTCCTTGGGGATTCTATACTGAAGTATACAAATGCTAGGAAACTGGCTCCACGAGGGGAATTTATGTACAAAGTCTCTATTCCTGGCTTAACGGTTAGCCAGTTGACAAACTCCCTGTACACAATGAGGGTATCGCATTCTGTACATACTGTTCTGATACATGTCAGTGTGAACAGCTGCCCTGTTGGCCCTGTGTCGAAACAGTCTTGGGCAGAACTGATCACTGCCTGCCAAAATGCCTTCCCCGCTTCTTCTGTTGTGCTCAGTTCTATTATTCCTGCTAGAAGGCGTCATAACTTGAATAACGCCATCATCCCCTCAAATCGAAATCTCCATTCAGTGAGCAAAGACATGGATGTCACCTTTATTGACAACCATGAAACTTTCACATCATCATCAGGAGCTCCCCGACTCGCCCTGTACCAAAACCTGACGCATCCGAGTGAAAAGGGCACAATAAAATTAGCAATGAATCTAAAGCAGGTTTTTCGACAAAGTACAGAAATATACCATGGTCACAGACCTTATGAAACTCGTGGACGACCCGAGTACTTTTACCCAGATCACCACAATCAGAATCAGGAACCAAATACTCACAATGAAGTGAACTATCACCACACCGGTGATAGTAGTCATGTGACACAGAACAGAGCTGGCCCCACTCAGTTTTACCAACAGCCTATTGTTCAGGACACATGCCCACCTCCTACCTCCTCCTTTTCACTTCCCTTCCCTTCCCAGACATCGTTTTCAACAAGCACCTCCCTCCTCCTACCAAGAGGCCCCTCCCAACCCATTCATGAACTCAGAAAATGTTTACCAGAGGTCTATGTCCCATCAGTACATCCCTCCCTTTCAAACAACATATTCTGAAAACACACATGCGAGGCCAGTGTCTCGTTCCCACACTCAGCTAGCCTCCACATTTAATACAGATAACCAAGAACCTAACTTCATTCATTCTTCGCCTAACACACGAACGAATTATCCCACAAATGTCCCCAGTGAACACCAACACCAAACACACAACCAGGCCTCCAGACAAGCTGGCATCATAACTGACCAGTGACATCCATTTGCTGTGCACTTAATGAATACGATGGTCTCTCAGCTCCTATCACAGCAACAAACAATTGTATGATTCATACCACGGAATATCACGCCGTTCCACATAACTGTTGTAATCTTTCTTTTCTTGCTTTCTTTCTTCTTCCTCTTCTTCTCTCTGCATAGTAGTGGTGCTACAGTTTGTTGTTCCTACAGACCTGAATTCCATATCAAGCACAATCAAGTCCTCGTCCCATCCAACTTACCCTTTTGTATTCACACGCACGCGCGCGCACGCACACGCACACACACACACACGCGCGCGCGCGCACACACACACACACATATATAATTATATGTGTGTGTATATATATATGTATATATATATATCTTGTATTATTGATGATATAAATTTTGTCTATAATTTTGAGATTGTTAAAAGCGGTATTTTGTTTAACATAGTTTCCATACTTTTGAATTATCGATTCTCCTTTTGATTTTGGACTTTTTTTTTCCCAAGTCCACATTACTTCATTGTAAATTTAGATTGACATTTTGTGCATGTGTGTGATTGTGCTTGTGTTTAAATCATACTTCATCGGGTACCGCAATCTGAAATAGCTTGTACTGAGCTGTGAAGTTTATGCTATTTGCGTGTAACTTAATTATCTGCAAAAAATTGCTTGACATTGTTTGCTTAAACTGAGTTAAAACTGCTCTATAATCCTTATATTCCTAAATAATTAAACCATGTCATTTACTTCTGACTTGTGGCCAACCAAGCAAGGACTCCGCATAGGTTATTTAAACATAAACAATGCAACAAACAAGAAGGACGATACTGCAACCATTCTTCATAACACTGGAAATCCATTTCATATATTCTGTTTTGCTGAATCCCGACTCTCTTCTAACGTAACAGATGCTGATATGCACATGCCAGGGTACCAAATTATCCGCTCAGGTCCAACTAAGCCTAAAACTACTGGTTTACTTTTGTATTTTGCTTCCACATTAAGATGTAAGAGATTAAACAGTCTTGAGGTTTATGATGTAGAATCAGTTTGGGTAGATATTAAGATTAATAGTAATAATACTCTTATAGTGGGGTTTGTATTCAGAAATCCATCAGAAAATGTAGAATGGGAGGATAGATTTAGCTCTGTAATGGATGAGGTGATAATGTTAAATTATGAAACTATTATTCTAGGTGATTTCAATATAGATTTGCTTAAACCAAAACCAAAGTGGCACCACAATTACTCTATGCATGGTTTAGAACAATTAATTGACAGACCAACACGCATTACTGAAAACACAAATACGTTAATAGATCACATTTACACAACCACAAAACAACACATTGTAGAGGTATGTGTTCCACCTTGTGGTAGTAGTGATCATTTCCCAGTCTGTCTCACCTGGTTTAAGAATCGTGTTAAAATTCCAAAGGTAGGACATAAAACTATATTTTATAGGAGTTTTAAGAACTTTAAAAATGATGATTTTCT
>NC_134905.1:13569960-13572460 GCF_041734735.1 Babylonia areolata
GCTGAAGGGGTTGTATTGTAGTTGGAGTGAAAAGATCAAGGATGGTTTTGACACATTTCTGAAGAGTTCTTATCATGGACTGTGATCTTAGCTCTTCCCCTCCTTACTCTATGCCAATCGAAATGTGTGTGTGTGTGTGTGTGTGTGTGTGTGTGTGTGTGTGTGTGTGTGTGTGTGTGTGTGTGTGTGTGTGTGTGTGTGTACATGTGTGTGTGTGTGTGTGTGATGTGTGTGTGCATGTGTGTTTGTGTGTGTGTGTACGTGTGTGTGTGTGTGTGTGTGTGTGTGTGTGTGTGTGTGTGTGTGTGTGTGTGTTCATATATTTGAATAGATGTGTATGTTTTTCGTTTTTTTTCTCTCTCTCACACTCTCTGTATGTTTGTCTCTCTCGCCGTCACTCTCTCTTTCATCCTCTTTCTCTATCTCTTTCTCTCTCCTGCATTCTCTTTCTTTTGTATTCTCTTTGTCTTTTTTCTCTTCTCTCTCTCTCTCTGTATATCTCTCTCCTCTTATTTCTCTCCCCCCTCTCTCTCTTCTCTCCTTCTCTTTCTCTCTCCCCCCCCCCTCTGTGTTCCTTACCCCCCCTCTCTCTCTCTCCCCCCCCGTCTTTCTCCATCTCTCCCACCTTCTCTTTTGTTCTCTCTGTTCCTCCCATCTTCCCCTCTCTCTCCCTCTCTCTCTACCTATTTACCGCTTTCTCTCTCATGCGCATGTGTACGCACCCTTTCTCCTTTTTTCCTCTTTCCCGTTGGCTCATAATCCAGATGATAGTGTGACCTCTTCTGCCGGGTTGTGCGAGATACTTTTCCCTTCACAGTGACCACATTCACGACCCAGGGTATCACGCTCACATCTCCAGTCCGTGCGACAACCTCCTTCCTTAGATTTCCCAGAGGATCAATCCGTTTGTATTGTGTTACGACATCCGATTGGTTTAAAGGTGACGTCGCTGCTGATTGGATGTGCGCACAATCCCCTCCAATCGTCGCGGCGTTAGTATCAGCTTTCCGGAAGGAAAAAGTGTTTCCGGACGATTGCGATAAGGGTTGATAATTGTTTGGGGATATATCAATCTTCCAGGATGAGAGTTTTGACCCCATATTTTTTCTTGAGAAGGGGCTGGGGGAATGAGGGGGGTGGAGGGGTACAAGTATCCGTTGTTTTGTAGTTTAGGCTTGAATGGTTTGTGTTTCGTTGTTTCGCTGTTGCTGAGGGGAATTGTATTATGGTTGGAAGTGAAAAGATCAAGAATTGTGTCGAAGTAATACAGAGACGTTGCTGCAGAATTTCATCACTACTCAGCCCCTGCCCCCTTCCCCCTCCCTCCCCCGAAAACGGAGTACGGCTGCCTACATGGCAGGGTAAAAACGGTCATATACGTAAAAGCCCACTCGTGTACATACGAGTGAACGTGTGAGTTGCAGCCTGCGAACGCAGAAGAAGAAGAAGAAGAAGAATTACTACTACTCAGCGATCACCAGTCTGCTTACAGGCCTGGGCACTGCACAGAGACCTTTCTTCTATGTATTGTAAATGATCTGCTGAATTCTCTGGACCAAAACAAGATTTCTATTCTTCTGCTTTTGGACCTTGGTTTTTTCCTCGATAAAGATCTTTCCATGCATCCATGCAGTATCACATCAGCAAAACCTGTCACCCAGTTCACTTTGAACAGCCGAATCAGCTCTACACGCCGCTGCCTCACGCTCAACTCAACCAAAACACTAGTTAGTTCATGCATACTCTCTAGATTATACTATTGCAACTCTCATTCTCATCGGTAGTCCTCAGACCACTACAGCAGGTACAAAACTCTGCCGCCAAACTGATTTATAAAGCAAAAAGATCCGCACACTGCACACCTCCTTCTAAAAGAGTTGCACTGGTTACCCATAGAGCAAAGAATCAAATACAAAGCCGCCTGTCTCTGCTACCATGTCATATCTGGAACTGCACCCCGATACCTCTCTGACATATTTCAAATTTATGTACCCTCTCGTTCTCTTCGCTCTGATGCCGATGACAGAACCTTCCGCGTCCCAAAATACAAAAGAGAACAGCGGGGGGATTGAGCCTGTTCATGACGGGCGCCATAGCCGAATGGTTAAAGCGTTGGACTTTCAATCTGAGGGTCCCGGGTTCGAATCACGGTGACGGCGCCTGGTGGGTAAAAGGTGAGATTTTCACGATCTCCCAGGTCAACATATGTGCAGACCTGCTAGTGCCTGAACTTCCTTCGTGTGTAATCGCAAGCAGAAGATCAAATACGCACGTTAAAGATCCTGTAATCCATGTCAGCGTTCGGTGGGTTAAGGAAACAAGAACATACCCAGCATGCACACGCCCGAAAGCGGAGTATGGCTGCCTACATGGCGGGTTAAAAACGGTCATACACGTAAAAGCCCACTCGCGTATATACGAGTGAACGTGGGAGTTGCAGCCCACGAACGCAGAAGCAGAAGAGCCTTTTCATCATCTGCTGTTCAAATATGGAACTCTT
>NC_134905.1:13599960-13602460 GCF_041734735.1 Babylonia areolata
TACGAACTTCAAACTCGTAATACAATGCAAACACCTTCAGGAGATTAAAAAAAAAAAAGGAAGAACCCCCCCCAAAAAAAAAACAACCCAAGCCTGAACACGGAAAAGCGACATGAAAATTCAGTTGCATCAGTAACTGTCACAACCCATAAGGGCTTGCCCATGAACCCCCCCCCCCACCTCCTCCCCGCACCTTCCCACACTAACACCCCGAGAACGCAAAACAGACAGATATTTCAGCTCAATTCTTTACTGTTCTACACTTTCAATATCCTCGTCCACACACAAGTTTAACACTTAACTACAGCAACACTCCTTGGTTACACCATAGCAGCATGACCACGTCACAGCAAGCCCTAATAACGGCAGCACACATCTACGCAAAAGAAAAAAAAAATGTCACTTCACTTGAACCTAAATCAAGTTCATCTGTTGAACGACAGCATCACTGAACCGGCTTTAGTCGTACGCCCGCAGAAACGGAGAGGGTGGAAACGGGAGGAGGGACTGTGGGCGAGGGACTGTGGACTGTGGGAGGGCGGCAGTGGAACAGACGGGGATGAAGTGGAATGATGAAAAGGTGAATCCTGGAGTCCCGTTGGGGTGGCAGTCAGGGAGAACCCACAGGAAGAAATCACGGAACAAATCTGCAACAAAACTCCCATGTCTCTGTAGACAATGCTCTAACTCGTTATGAAAGAGTACCCCTCCCCCTCCCTTTCCTTAAGCAATACACATTACGCAAGTAGGCGAGTAAGTGGATGTTGATGCAGTCGCTTCCACACAAAAAACTACCAATGACAAAAAGTACAGGAACTGCCCATTATTGTTTCTCATAATTAAGGAGTTAAACCTGCATATAATACGCAAGACACATTTACCCTAAATGACAGTTTGTCGTTATTTATAATGCTAGTTTCGAACTGCAGAAACAAAACTCAATGAGGTAATATTACAAATCATCGAACAACATTTCCAACACGACACAAAAATGTTTTGGGAAATTTAGACACAGTTTTCATTGTAAAGAAGGTATATTTGAAACAATAAATCGAGCCGAATACATGTCAAAATAACAGAATACTGGATTTAAAAGATTTCCGTTAAAACAATCCCAAAAATACAACCAAATGTCACAAGTTACGACACTAACACCACGAGGACAAACTAACTATACAACTCCCCCCTCACCTGTCACCAGGCAGGAATCAGGCTCACCACTGGCCCAGGAGAGAACACGAAACACAGATCCACACAGAGGCAGAAGGGGGGTCACACCAGAACCGAACCCCACGACTGTCCAAGAGGGCACCCAACAGCTCGCTTGCTGGAACGGCGACCCTTCTCCTTCCAAAGCTCGGCACCAAAGGCAAAACAAAACTCTTCCTTCACAACGACGTTAACTCAGAACTCATCTCAAGAGTTCAGAGCGAGAATGACTAAGGACATGTCAGACACACATCACAACAGATTCACGTGCTTCAGTTCGGAACAGAACTGAGCACACAAGAGAACGATAGAGCAAAAGGGGGAGAGAGGAGGGAGAAAGGGAGAAGGGAAAGGGAGAGGGGAAAGGAGAGGAGGGGAAGAGAGAGGGGAAAGGGAGAGGAGGGGAAGGGAGACGAACACACGAACACACGCATAATTGAATGCTACGAGCCGTGACAGTAACCTTTCCGCGTCTAGACACGTAGGTGTATTTGTTCTTAATTCATGGAGGGAGAAAAGAAATCACTTCATTATGCGTTGCTCTTGGATACAAGGTATATAGACTGAGTTGATGGTGTGTGTTTTTTTCCAAGCTTTTTTATTCTGTTTTTTGTCTGTTTGATTCTTTGCCGGACTTCTTTGATTTCTTTTCTATCGGATCTGGATTGACTGGTTGAAGGGGGGGAAATTTGTTGAAGGGGGAACATTTTTGTACAGCATGCTAAGATGCACAGACGACAGAGAAAGAGTGACAGAGAAAGGGGGGGGGGAGAGACGGGGGAGGGGGGGGCGAGGGAGATAAGAGAAGAGAAAAGAGAAAGAGACGGAGACAGAGACGCAGACAGACAGACAGAGAGAGAGAGAGAGAGTGACTGAGAGACAGAGACAGAGGGACAGAGATAGAGGCAAAGACAGAGATAGAGGGACAGAGATAGAGACAAAGACAGAGACAGACACCGAGGGACAGAGATAGACAGAGACAGGGAGACAGAGATAGAAAAAGACAGAGGGACAGAGTCAGAGGGACAGAGATAGAGACAGAGGGACAGAGACAAAGACAGAGATGGAGGGACAGAGATAGAGACAAAGACAGAGGCAGAGGGACAGAGATAGAGACAAAGACAGAGAGGGACAGAGATAGAGACAAAGACAGAGACAGAGGGACAGAGATAGAGACAAGACAGAGATAGAGGGACAGAGATAGAGACAAAGACAGAGATAGAGGGACAGAGATAGAGACAAAGACAGAGGCAGAGGGACAGAGATAGAGACAAAGACAGAGATAGAGGGA
>NC_134905.1:13607460-13627460 GCF_041734735.1 Babylonia areolata
AACGGCAAGAAAGCCACGCTCCCTCTCTCACCGTAATTACACACACACACACACACACGCACGCACGCACGCACACACACACACGCACGCACGCACGCATGCACACACACACACGCAAACACATAGTGGCATGATGATTCCCATAAAATACACACCCTGAATCAATTATGCAAAACAACATTACGGAGCAATGCCTTGCCTGTTGTCTGGAGGGGTCTGTAAGGAAATCCCTCCTGTGGTCCTCACCTGCCCCTCTTGACAGTGGCATTGTGGGACTGTTGACCTGCCCCCTGGTGGCGAGTTGTCAGTTTCTCTTTAGTCCTTGCTGGGGCATTGTGGGCAAATGGCCGAAGGGAGGTAACTTGCCCCTCTCCTCTGCAAAAAAAAGGAAAAAAAGGAGTGGGGAGGTGAGGGGAGGGGGAAAAAAAGGAGACAAGAATTTCTAGGGCATGCTTGGCATCGAATTACCTTTGTTGTAGAGAATAGCTTTCTGGAACAAATTGGATGTTATGATGGTGTTGTTCTACTGCACAGAATGAAGTGATGTATGGTTGGTGGATACAATCATATGTCGTGTTTACGGAAATAGTTATAGAACAATCGTGATTGTTGGATGCAATCATATTTCATGTCAAGTCAACGGAGATATACATTAATTATGATAGATGGATGTAATCATACGTCCTGTCAACGGAAGGGGTTATACAATAATTCCACAAAGGAGATGATCGACAATAATTAACCCCTTGATGGCTGAACCCGGGAGAAAGGGAATCAGTGTGGCACAAATAGGAATAGGATGAACTGCTTTTTGGTGTGTGTGTGTGTGTGTGTGTGTGTGTGTGTGTGTGTGTGTGTGTGTGTGTGTGTGTGTGTGTGTGTGTGTGTGTGTGTGTGTGTGTGTGTGTGTGTGTGTGTGTGTGTTGCAGCTGGCCAACAGCAAAGTTGAGAGCTGTTTTATCAATGGTATCTACACTGTAATGGGAATCTACTTTCTGCTTTGTCTTTTGTGAAAGACTATGACTCTCGAACTAGGAGGCAAGATTGCACTGGCTCTTAGTGCTGAAGCCTTGCGGGCTAGTTGGCCTTTTGGGATCCATCCCCAACGCCGACTGTCCTAAAAAAAACAAACCCTCTTGGCCGAGAGGGTGAGGATGTAACTTAAGGCAAGATACACTCTCCACTCCAATCAAATTCTGACCCAGTCAGTCAGGACAGCAGATTCCTCCTGGTGGTCATAGCCAGACACGACTGATTTTCATGCATACAGATGCTATCCCAAAAGAGGGAGGGCCCAAACGAAGATGGTGACCACCATCCCGGCCTATCATAACCTCAATGTGATCAACAGCCCAGCAATGACGAGCGCATTGAATTTGTCAACGTCAGGAGCAGTCACGTGCAGGTTGAATGCATCATTCTATTTCCAGAGCGTGGCACTGAGAGCAAACAAAGTTTCTTTGTTTCTTTGTTTGTTTGTTTGTTGTTGTTGTTGTTTCACTCAGACCTTGAGAGAAAGGCAAGGAGGGAGTGGTGGTTAAAGAAGAGAAAGACCAAACAAACAAACAAATATATATATATATATATATATATATATATATATGTGTGTGTGTGTGTGTGTGTGTGTGTTATGTAGATAAATAAATGAATAGATAAAAACAAATAATGAAACAAATGAATAAACAAACAAACAAAGAAACAAACAAACAGACAAATAGATAAATGAATAAATAAATAAATATCTTAGAAAAAAACAAACAAACAAAAAACCCATGAGGATAAGGAGGTCACTTGGAGATGAAGAAGAAGAAGAAGAAGAAGAAGAAGAAGAAGAAGAAGAAGAAGAAGAAGAAGAAGAAGAAACAACAACAACAAGCAGGGAACGCCTGGTGTCGAGTTATTTTGTTCCAGTCTCCAGCAGTCTGGAACAGATTGCAGCAGATGTGGTTCTGCAACTGTGCAGTATTTGCAGGGGCGCTGGGGTTGTTTGGAGGTAATCACACTTCATATCTAGGTAATCTGATTCCAGTTTACGTGTGTGGGTGTTTTTTTGTCTTTTATTTTAATTTTTAATTTTTAGTTGTTGTTTTTTTTTCCTTCTTGAATGTAGGGGCAGATCTTTGACCGTGTGTGTGTGTGTGTGTGTGTGTGTGTGTGTGTGTGTGTGTGTGTGTGTGTGTGTGTGTTTCCCTCCCTCTCTCTCATATATATATATATATATATATATATATATATATATGTATATCTATATTTCTATATCCCAGTTTTGTTTCTTCCTCCCTATCTCTGTCTCTGACTCTCTCTCCTTCCCTCCCTCCCTCTCCCCTCTTTCTCGTTCCTGGTGCAGTTCTGTGACAACATTCAGATGTCTATATACCACTGTACGCGGGACAGAAACGCATAAAGTCAGGCAGACCGACAGGCATGAACACACACACACACACACACACACACACACACACACACACACACCGAAACACACCGAAACACAGACACACAGACACAGACACAGACACACACAGACACACACACACACAAACTCACTCTCTCAAACACACACACACACATACACACACACACACACACTCACACACACACACACACACACACACACACACACACACACACACACACACACACACAGATGTGTGTGTGTGGGGGAGGGGCCTGGCGGGTGATGGTGCTACACAATGCAGCCCAACATAATGCATGAAAATAAACAACAACAAAAAACAACAAAACAGCAACACATTCAAGCACAAACAAACAATGATGAATATATATATATATATATATATATATATATATATATATATATATATATATATATATATATATATATATATAAAGCGCAGACAGATAAAATGTGCGCCACCAATAAATAACGACAAATGTATAAATAATGCGGTGATAAACAATGCAGAGACACCCCCCACCCCCACACCCCCCACCCCTCACCCCTCACCCCTCTCTCTCTCTTGGGGTTGCTGGGTTGGCACTGTAGTGCAAGATGATAATCATATTCCCTGCTGTGGGAAATACACAGCACAATAGGATGCCGTGAAGTGCAGCGATACCTCATAGCTGTGTGTGCCTCACGGGTTTTATGTTGCTGTTTGTTCGCCGCGTGAACTTCGGAGTTTGGTATTAATTCATTAACTCACTCAGTACGGCCAGTCCTCTCTTCTCCTCTACACAGACCCCTCGGATGTCCAGTGGGTGTCTGAATGACCCAACCTTTAGCTTCCGTCGTCAGAATTGTGGTATTCTTTGTCAACATTCACGTCTTCAGTATAAGAGCCTTCCGCTTGCAATATTTTGATGATGGTAATTGGGATGAAACGCTGTTAACGTCGTCTCTTTCGCCGTTCGTATGGAAAGAGTTAATGCGTTGTGATTAAAGGACTTGTGGAGAAACTTTCGCCTTGCGGTGCATTTTCTTGTTCTTCTGGTTCTTGTTCTTCTTCTTGTACTACTATTATTATTACTATTTGTTCTTGATCTTGTTCTTGTTTTTTCGTTCTTGTTCTTCCTTCTCGACTCTTCTTCTTCCTCCTCCTCCTCCTTGTTATTGTTCTTGTTCTCCTTCTCCTCCTCCTCCTTCTTCTTCCCCCTCCTCCTTCTTGTTCTTGTTCTCCTTCTCATCCTCCTCCTCCTCCTCCGCACCCTCCTCCTCCTTTATTCTTCCTCCTCCTCCTTCTTGTTATTGTTCTTGTTCTCCTCCTCTTCCTCCTCCTTCTTCTTCTTCATATCCCCCGCAGTGAGGAATACACAGCGCAATAGCGTGCCGTGTTGTGGGGGCCTCGTGTTGTGTGCTTTAAGGGCTTCATGCTGCTGCTGTTTCTTAGCTGCGTGAGCTTCGGAGTTTGCTCTGAATGCGTTGTGATTGAAGGTCCTGTGTAGAAACGTTCGCCTTGCGATGCATATTCTTGTTCGTCTGGCTCTTCTTCTTCTTCTTGTTCTTCTTCTCTTCGTCTTCTTCTTCTTGTATTAGTTTTTGTTCTTGATCTTGTTTTTCTTGTTTCTCTTGTTCTTGTTCTTCCTCCTCCTCATTCTCTTCCTCTTCATCCGACTTCTTCTTTTCTCGTCTTTCCCCTCATGCTCCTTGTTCTCGTTCTTGTTTTTCCTGCCCCCCCTCCTGCTCCTCCTCCTCCTTCTTCCTCCTCTTCCTCCTTCTTCTTCTTCTCTTTCCTCCTCCTCCTCCTGCTCCTCCTCCTCCTTCTTCTCTTTCCTCCTCCTCCTCCTCCTCCTTCTTCTTCTTCTCTTCCTTCCTCTCTTCCTTCTCCTCCTCCTTCTTCTCTTCCTCCTCCTCCTTCTTCTTCTTCTCCTCCTTCCTCCTCACCTCGTCTTCTTCTTCTTGTTCTCGTTCTTGTTTCCCCCTCCCCTTCCCCCTCCTGCTCCTCCTCCTCCTTCTTCTTCTCCTCCTCCTCCCTCTCTTCCTCCTCTTCCTCCTTCTTCTCCTTCTCTTCCTTCCCCTCTTCCTCCTTCTCCATCTTCCTCCCCCTTCTTCTTCTCCTCCTTCCCCTCCACCTCTCTTTCCTCCTCACCTCGTCTTCTTCTTCTCGTTCTTGTTCCCCCCGTCCTGCTCCTCCTCCTTCTTCTTCTCTTCCTCCACCTCTTCCTCCCCCTTCTTCTTCCTTCTTCTTCCTACTCCTCCTCTTTCTTCAATTCCTCCCCCCTCTTTCTCCTCCTCCTTCTCCTCCTCCTTCTTCTTCTTCTCCTCCTCCTCTCTCCTCACCTCGTCTTCTTCTTGTTCTCGTTCTTGTTTCCCCCTCCCCCTACTGCTCCTCCTCCTCCTTCTTCTTCCTTCTCCTCCTTCTTCTTCCTTCTCCTCCTTCTTTGTCTCATCCTACCCCTCTTCCTCCTCTTCCTCCTTCTCCTTCCCCTTCTTCCTCTTCCTTCTCCTCCCCTTTCTTCCTCCTTATCCTCCTCCTTCTTCTTCTTCTCTTCCTCCTCGTCCTCCTTCTTCTTCTCCTCCTTCCTCCTCACCTCGTCTTCTTCTTCTTGTTCTCGTTCTTTCCCCCCCCCTCCCCTTCCCCCTCCTGCTCCTCCTCCTTCTTCTTCCTTCTCCTTCTTCTTCCTCCTCCTCCTTCTTCTTCCTCCTCCTCCTCCTTCTCCTCCTCCTTCTTTGTCTCTCATCCTACCCCTCTTCCTCCTTCTCCTTCCCCTTCTTCCTCTTCCTTCTCCTCCTCTTTCTTTCTCCTTATCCTCCTCCTCCTTCTTCTTCTCTTCCTCCTCCTCCTCCTCCTTCCTCCTCACCTCGTCTTCTTCTTGTTCTCGTTCTTGTTTCCCCCTCCCCCTCCTGCTCCTCCTTCTTCTTCTTCTCCTTCTCCCTCTCTTCCTCCTCTTCCTCCCCCTTCTTCTTCTCCTCCTTCCCCTCCACCTCTCTTTCCTTCTCACCTCGTCTTCTTCTTGTTCTCGTTCTTGTTCCCCCCGTCCTGCTCCTCCTCCTTCTTCTTCTCTTCCTCCACCTCTTCCTCCCCCTTCTTCTTCCTCCTCCTCCTCTTTCTTCAATTCCTCCCCCTCTTTCTCCTCCTCCTTCTTCTCCTCCTTCTTCCTCCTTATCCTCCTCCTCCTCCTCCTTCTTCTTCTCTTCCTCCTCCTCCTTCTTCTCCTCCTTCCTCCTCACCTCGTCTTCTTCTTCTTGTTCTCGTTCTTTTTTCCCCTTCCCCCTCCTGCTCCTGCTCCTTCTTCCTCCTTCTCCTCCTTCTTCTTCCTCCTCCTCCTCCTTCTCCTCCTCCTCCTTCTTCTTCCTCCTCCTTCTTCTCCTCCTCCTTCTCCTCCTCCCTCTTCCTCCCTCTCTTCCTCCTTCTTCTTCCTCCTCCTCATTCTTCTTCCTCCTCCTCCACCTCTCCTTCATCCTCCCCTTGTCCTTTTTCTTTTCCTCCTCCTTCTTTGCTTCTGTTTTATCTTGGTTCTTGGTGCGCACTGGAATGCCTTGAGAAGCTGAGATCTGCGACATCGTTTGTCATATTTTTTAATGCATCATCTTCAGCTGTTATGTCTTGCGATGACGTCTTGTGTTGCTGTGCCTTGGGAGTATTTTTGTGTTGCAGTATCTTGGGTCTATACACGTTGCAATCCACTGGTTCTTGGTGCGTGCGTGCGTGTGTGTGTGTGTGTGTGTGTGTGTGTGTGTGTGTGTGTGTGTGTGCAATGTTGCTGCTTTCTTTTTCTTTTTACCACTACGTTGCATCACTCACTTTTGTGATACGGTTTGATAATATAGCTTGATAGACCGTGTTGTTTGCCTTTGCGAAGTCTCGTGTTGTCCACCGTTGTGAAACCTTGTCTTCCGCACCACCGGACTGTGAGTAGTTTATTGCTTCTCGTTGCTACAGGATGACTTTGTTACCTTTAATCTTCGCATTGCAAAACCTTAGATTGTTTATCGTCGCAAAAAAAAAAGAAAAAAAAAGAAAGAAAGAAAGAAAGAAAGAAAAAAAAGTGTTGCTTCAGGCCACTGAGAAGCCGTTTGTTGCTTACTGTTGCGAAGCATTTGTGCAGAAGGGGCGGTTTATATGCTTTGAGAAGTGTTGTTGCAAAGTCTTCAGCATGCCAGTGAGCCAAACAGGCAAGAAAAAAAGCTAGAAAAGAAAAAAAAAACAAAACAAAACAAAACAACTTTGCATGAGGCCATCCACATGGAAAAAAAAGTTTCGAAATGCAGACGATACCATTCCTCATCCTCATCTCCACCCCACAACTTCCCCCACCTCCACCCCCGCCTCCCCACACGCCCATCCCTCTTTGTTTTCGCTCACACGCTTTTCAGGTAAGTTTTATCACCCTTCGCCTGCTTCATGGTGTACAGTGGGTGTCGATGCAGACATGGAAAAGGTTTCAACTGATTACAGCTGCCGAGAATGATGTGCCAGAACTCGAAACGTACTTCACTGAGAAAATGTGGTAACAAACGCAGTGGAACTAAAACCAACCACCCCCAGCCCCCCCCCACCAAAAATTCCAGAAACCTGGCTCAAGCAACAAAGGCATTAAACACCAGGTAGATCTTTACAGCTGTTTGGTTTTCTTTTTTTTTTGGGGGGAGGGGGTGGGGGATGGGGGTGCGGGGTTGACACACTTTTCCACATCTCTCACAATGCCACAGTAAAGAAAGAAAAAAAAAAAAAAAGAAAAGCCTGACAACTCGCCACCAGGGGGCAGGTCAACATTCCCACAATGCCACCACCGTGAAGGGGAGCAGGTGAGGACCACTGGAGCGATTTCCTTACAGACCCCCTCTGGACGACAGGCAAGGCATTGCTCCGTAATTTTATTTGCATAATTGATTCGGGGGAGTGTATACTTTGCGGCGATTTTCACGCCACGCGAGAAGTGATGGTGAGAGTGCCTGGCTATCTTTTCGCTGGTCCCTGAATGGTGGGCCTTGGGATGGTGGGGGCAATTTATTTCCTTTCTGTCCAACCCTTAGTCATTTTAGATGTTCATAATGATTGACAGAGTCTGGCAATTTCCTTACAGACCCCTCCAGACAACAGGCAAGGCATTGCTCGGTAATGTTATTTGCACAATTGATTTAGTGTGTGTACTTTGTAGCGATTATCACGCTTCACGTTGGGAAGTACGGTGAGAGTGCCTGGGAGTCCTGTCGTTGGATTTGGAACTGTGGGCCTGAGCATAGTGAGGCCTTTTTTCTTCTTCGTTTTCTTTCCTTATTTTTTTTTCTCTCCAAAATACTCAGATGATTGATGAGGCCTAGTATAGAGATTTCCATCTTCTTGTCAATGATTGTCATTACCTTATCAGTCTATATCTCTCTCTTCTTTCTCTCTCCCCCTTCTCTCTCTCTTTCCCCCTCCCTCCCCCTCTCTCTCCCTCTCTCTCTCTGTGTGTGTGTGTGTGTGTGTGTGTGTGTGTGTGTGTGTGTGTGTGATGGTTTCATTCTCGTACATGTGTTCAACCCGAAGCAAGGTAGTGACCAGGAAATAGTGCTTCGGGCAGTGCGATGGGCAAGGGGTGGAAGCATAGGGGAGGGGAAGTTGGATGCAGACAGTCAAACAGAAAGCCAGATGGCACTCATCTGAAGAAATAAATCCAAAAGGAAAAAAATTAAAAGGAAAAAAAAACCCACCAAAAACACAGATGAAAGAAGGGTAAAATAGAAAGGGGGAAAAAAAGCTAAAAGAAGGGTAAATATAGAAAGAAGAAAAAAAAGCTAAAGTACGAATGGAATTAGGTTCTTTGATGTTATTATAATAATATATGATCCCAACCCATTCCATGTCATCCAGCTTCCTGTGTTTCGTTATAGGCCCACCACAACCTGCAATGTATACAGACTTTTCCAGAAAGCAGGACTCTCTGTAACAGAATGAATCAATGGCCAAGCATTCCCTCATAATTCTTTTCGTTGTCGCTGTGGTGTGTGTGTGTGTGTGTGTGTGGAGGGGGGGGGGATGGGTGGGTGGCTCGCTTTTTCTCTCTTTTTTACGTGGTTCACCCGAGCTAACCCCCACACCCCCACCACCACCACCTGCCCCACACCCCCACCCCTGCACCTCACTCCCTTACCCCCCTTTTTTTTTTTTTTTTTTTTTTTGCAAGCAACCTCTCTTTGTGCATCTCCCAAAGTGCCGTGACCGGAAGTGAAAGGAAAGAGAAACTGACAACTGGCGCAAGCAGGGAAGCAGGTCAACGTCCCACAATGCCACTATGAGCGCGAGGGCCAGGTGAGCGATTTCATTACAGGCACGAGCTATGGCCTCCATAATCCTATTTGCATAATGGATTCTGAGTGTGTGTGTGTGTTTTATGGGAATCATCACGCCACTGTGTCCGTGCGTGCGTGTGTGTGTGTGTGTGTGTGTGTTGTGTGTGTGCGTGTGTGTGTGTGTGTGTGTGTGTGTGTGTGTGTGTGTGTGAGTGTGTGTGTGAGTGTGCGTGTGTGTGTGTGTGTGCGTGCGTGTGTGTGCGTGTGTGAGTGTGTGTGTGAGTGTGTGTGTGTGCATGTGTGTGTGTGTGTGTGTGTGTGTGTGTGTGGTGTGTGTGTGTGTGCGTGCGTGTGTGTGCGTGTGTGAGTGTGTGTGTGTGTGTGTGTGTGTGTGTGTGTGTTGTGTGTGTCCGTGCGTGTGTGTGTGTGTGTGTGTGTGTGTGTGTGTGTGTGTAGTTACGGTGAGAGAGAGAGAGCCTGGATGTCTTGCCGTTGGGCTTTGAACTGCAGGGCCATGGCACAGCAGGGGCAATTTCCTTTCCTTCTTTCCATTTGTTTTCCCTTTTCCTGTGCTCGATCATTTGTTTGTGTACAGATGATTGATTGGGGGGTGTTGTGGAGATCTGCATATCTACTGGCCTTTTTCTGATTATCTCTCCCAATTTCGGGGTATATATATATATATATATATATAGAGAGAGAGAGAGAGAGAGAGAGAGAGAGAGAGATACATATGTATGTATATATATATATATATATATATATATATATATATATATATATATCATCCAATCTAAACAACAAGAACAAAATCTTAATTCATATTATACATATGTATATCTATATATCTGTCTGTCTGTCTGTCTGTCTGTCTGTCTCTCTCTCTCTATATATATATATATATATATATATATATATATATATATGTGTGTGTGTGTGTGTGTGTGTGTGTGTGTGTGTGTGTGTGGTGAGATCGATATACATATCAAATCAAATCAAATTATGGCGCTTAGAGCCTCGTCGACCACTAAGGCCATCTTACGCGTACCGCCACGCTTGCTTTTTCAAGCCAATTGTAACAAAAAGTACAATAAAAGTACGATAGATAGATAGATAGACAGACAGACAGATAGATTTTCTGGGTTTTTTTTTTCTCTACCAGATGAGAGCATACTATACTCCAGCATTTTTCGCATCGCCGCTGACAGGAAATTTTGCTTGCCTTCCAAACAAAACATTGGGTCAATGTGGTCTTTGTATGTTACACTTGGATCAGCCAGCCCATTGTGATCCACTTTTTGCATCATAGTTATATTCATAAACAGCAATGAAAACAATGTTAAGCTCTTTACACTGTCCTAAAGTCACACACAGACATACAGACACACAGACACAGACACACACACACACACACACACACACACACTCGTACTCTCTCTCTCTCTCTCTCGCTCGCTCGCTTTTTCTCTCTCTCGGTTTCTCTGTCTCTGTCTCTCTGTCAGTCTGTCTACCTGTCTGTCTGTCTTTCTCTGTTTACCAGATTTAATCTCACTTACAGCAATAACAACAACAACAACAACAAACAAACAAACAAAGACGTTAAACTAAAGAACGAACGAACACACACGATACAAAAATTTTAAAAATGGCAAATTCACTGATCCAGACTGTTTAATTGGCGAGTTTTTCAAACATTCTGGAGAATATGTTTTACATTTTTAGTTGCATCGTTTAATTTTCTGTTTGACTTAGAGTTTATCCTGATAGCTGGAAAGAGTCAATAATTTGCCTTTGTCAAAGAAGGGTGATTTACATGATGTAAATAACAATAGGGGTATTTCGTTCTGTAATGTTTGTAGAAAATGATATACTACTATTATTGATAAGAAATTGCATGAGTGGATAGTCCAGAACGATATAACGGGAGAAATCAAGCTGGTTTTAAGAAAGGCCATTCTACAATTGATCATGTCTTCATTTTATTGACTACTGTTCAGGAAAAAAAAAGTATAATGAGAAGTTGTATGTTACTTTTGTGGACTTTGAAAAAAAGTGTGACTCAAATTCTTGGAAATTGGTATTGCCTATTTTGCTGAAAAATGGAATTAAAGGCAACTTATATCAGTGTAATATATATATACATATATATATGCATGTATAGTGAAGTGAAAGCCAGAATAAGATCAGGGGCTACATTTTCGGATTTTGTTATGTATACTTGGGGAGTTTAGCAAGGTGACGTGTGCAGCCCGGTTTTGTTTTCTTTATATATCAACGAGCTAGCTTTAGAGATAATTGAAATTGGTCGTCATGGTGTAACTTTTGGTATAGTGGAATTGTTTATGTTGCTTTTTGTGGATGATATTATTTTATTATCTACAACGGTAGCTGGTCTCCAGAGACAATTGAACAGCTTGTATTCAGCAGCAACTAGATTAAAGCCTACAGTAAATATGATAAAGACAAACATTATTGTGTTTCGTAAAGGAGGCAGTCTGGCATGTAGTGAGAGATGAAATATGGGAATGACAACATGGTTGTGGTCAATGCATACTAGTATCTCGGTATTTACTTTACAACAAAACTTAATTTTAGTTTCACATTTTGTAATATTGCATATAGAGCAAATATTTTGTATAAATTGGATTGTAAAACATTTCTTTTTTGTTTTCTAAGTTGTTTGATACTCAAGTGCAGCAAATCCTGCAACATGGAGCAGAAATAGGGGCATTAGATAATAGAAAAGGTGCATTTGTGTGCCATGAAACGCTTTTTAAATGTAGACCATCGAACACCTAATGATTTCGTTTACGCAGAACTGGATTGGCATCCACTGTATTTGAACTCGTATGTGAAATGTATAAAATACTGGCTTAAACTTACAAGAATGGATGAAGTTAGATTGCCTTTTAAGGCTTACAAGTTTTTGCGAAACTTAGATGGTAATGGTAAGAAGACAAGGGCTTTTAACATACGAAAATCAATGTCTAAATTCATACGGATTTGCGTTTGTTTGGGATAACCAGGGTGTCCAAAGTATATTTTGTAAATGTTTTAAAACAAGAATAATTGATTGCAGGTAGCAGGACTGGCAGGACCATCTGTATAACAGTGAGAAATTTGCACAGTATAGATTTTTCAAGACAACGCACAAGATAGAATCTTACATTGGAATAAAACTGAATAGATAAGTAGAGTGCTTTAAGCAAATTTAGATTCGGTGTCTCTGATATTGCTTGCCATTGTTTTAGATACAGAAACGTAAGTGAACAGGAGCTTTTGTGCCGCTTGTGCAGTCAGGTTAAGGAAGACGAATTCCATTTTTTTCTTTTGTTGCCCTGCTTTTCATGATCTCAGAGTGAAATTAATTTTCTCGAAGTATTATACAGAACCATGTCATTTTAGGCTAAATATGGTGTTGTCAACAAGAAATGAGACAGGTCTTTTTGAATTAGCTATGTATATTTATGAAGCAAGCAAGAGGCTATGTACTGCAGTCTCTTAATATTCGTTTGCAGACCTTATGTTTGTTAACTGTTATCTTTGTTAGTGAGAAACTGTTACCTTTGTTACTGAGAATCATGTATCATGTTCTTTTGTATTAGCCCCTTAAGTATGGGGCCAAGGCCTTATCTGAATAAACATTCATGTTCATGTTCTCTCTCTCTGTTTCTCTCTCTCTGTCTCTGTCTGTCTGTCTGTCTGTCTGTCTGTCTGTCTGTCTCTCTCTCTCTCTCTCTCTCTCTCTCTCTCTCTCTCTCTCTCCATCCTCATAAATCGTCTCCCTTATTTGAGCAGACATGATTATCGAAAGTGAGTTAGAGACTGAGGTTACTCCACCTCTCTCCAGCCTCCTGACCGCCTGTCAGTGTTTGGTTAGCCATCCCGCCATCCAGCCATCCAGACAGACAGATAGACAGAGAGACAGACACAGTCTAGGGGGCAGAGAGACCTTGTGAGGTCAGCCTGACCTGTCCCTCGCACGTGCAGCATATTGACCTGGTCGTGCCCTCCTCCGGGCTTTTTAAACATTTTCTTTTTAAACAACTGTGCTTTGTGGAAAGTTTCGTCAGAAGTTTTGGATATTTTTTTTTTAATAGCGGGCTTTCTCCTTGAAGTGAAAAGTAGGGCAGTAGTTGCTTTAAAAAAAAAGTTTTTATTTAAATTTCTGTTCTTTAGATTTTTTAAAAAGAGAAAGAGAGATTTTCATTGAGAGAGAGAGAGAGAGAGAGAGAGAGAGAGAGAATGTGCGTAGTTTAGTTCTTTCTTTCTCTTTCATTTCTTTCTTCTCTTCTTTATTTTCGTTTATTTCTTTTTTATATATATTAAATTTCTATCTGTTCTTTGCTCACCAGAATTATTTACAGCAAAAAAACAAAACAAACAAAAACGTTAGACTGAAGACAGAACGAACGAACACATACACACTTTGCTCAATATTTTGACCTGATCAATATGAAAACAATCTCCCTCTCTTCTACTGCCCACCCACAACCCAACCCCCCACCCCCACCTCCCATACCTACACCCTCTCTCCACATCCACACCCACACCACATCAGATGTTCAGCCTCTCTCTGTTATTATTCTTTTTTTTTCTTTATGCCATCAGGACCAGAGATTTTTCCTTTTCTTTTATATAATGCGACTGTTTATTATAGAAATCAGGACACCGGTTCTCAATGCCTGAATCTGAGCCTGTCTGTTGATACACAATTTCTCTCTCTGTCTCTGTCTCTGTCTGTCTTGTGTCCTTTATTTGAGCAGACATGATTATCGAAAGTGAGTTAGAGACTGGGGAGACTCCACCTCTCTCCAGCCTCCTGACCGCCTGTTAGTGTTTGGTTAGCCATCCAACCATCCATCCATCCATCCATCCATCCATCCATCCATCCACCCATCCATCCATCCATCCAGACAGACAGACAGTCTAGGGGGCAGAGAGACCTCGTGAGGTCAGCCTGACCTGTCCCTCGCACGTGCAGCATATTGACCTGGTCGTGCCCTCCTCCGGGGCTTTTTTCAAATTTTCTTTTGAAACAACTGTGCTTTGTGAATATTTCGTCAGGCGGCTTTTTTTTTCTTTTCTTTTATATATATTTTTATTAGCAGGCCATCCCCATGAAGTGAAAACTTGGGCAGCATTTTATCTTTTTAACACATTTTTTTTTAGAGAGAGCGAGAGCGAGACAGAGAGAGAGAGAGAGAGAGAGAGAGAGAGAGAGAGAGAGAGAGAGAGAGAGAGAGTATTTCAGTTCTTTCTATCTGTATTCTCTTTCGTCTCTTTCTTTTCTTCTTTCTTTTTTGTTTCCTGTATGTTCTTTTCTGACCATATTATTTACTTACGTAAAAAGACGTTAAACTGAAGAAAAAACGAACACACACACAAATGCTTTATATTTGACCAGATCAATATGAAACTATCTCCCTGTCTCCTACCACCCTCTCCCATCCACCCAACCCACCCACACCCACACCCCCCATACCCCCTCCCCACACCCACACCCACACCTCCCATGCCCCCTCCTCACACCCACACCCACATCTCCCATGCCCCCTCCCCACACCCACACCTCCCATGCCCCCTCCCCACACCCACACCCACACCTCCCATGCCCCCTCCCCACACCCACACCTCTCATGCCCCTCCCCACACCCACACCCACACCTCCCATGCCCCCTCCCCACACCCACGCCTCTCATGCCCCTCCCCACACCCACACCCCCCATACCCCCTCCCCACACCCAAACCCCCATACCCCCTCCCCACACCCACACCCCCCATACCCCCTCCCCACACCCACGCCTCTCATGCCCCTCCCCACACCCACACCCCCCATACCCCCTCCCCACACCCAAACCCCCATACCCCCTCCCCACACCCACACCTCCCATACCCCCTCCCCACACCCAAACCCCCATACCCCCTCCCCACACCCACACCTCTCATGCCCCTCCCCACACCCACATCCACACCCCCCATACCCCTCCCCACACCCACACCCCCCATACCCCCTCCCCACACCCACACCCCCCATGCCCCTCCCCACACCCACACCCCCCATACCCCCTCCCCACACCCACACCCCCCATACCACCTCCCCACACCCACACCCACACCCCACATTCGCCCTCCCCACAGCCACACCCCCCATGCCCCCTCCCCCCACCCACACCCCCCATGCCCCTTCCCCACACCCACACCCCCCATGCCCCCTCCCCACACCCACACCCCCCATACCCCCTCCCCACACCCACACCTCCCATGCCCCCTCCCCACACCCACACCTCCCATGCCCCCTCCCCACACCCACACCCCCTATGCCCCTCCCCACACCCACACCCCCCATGCCCCCTCCCCACACACACACCCACACCCCCCATGCCCCTCCCCACACCCACCCACACCTCCATGTCCCCTCCCCACACCCACACCCCCCATGCCCCCTCCCCACACACACACCCACACCCCCCATGCCCCTCCCCACACCCACACCTCCCATGCCCCCTCCCCACACCCACACCCCCCATGCCCCCTCCCCACACCCACACCCACACCCCCCATGCCCCTCCCCACACCAACACCTCCCATGCCCACTCCCCACACCCACACCCCCCATGCCCCTCCCCACACCCACACCCCCCATGCCCCCTCCCCACACCCACACCCCCCATGCCCCTCCCCACACCCACACCTCCCATGCCCCCTCCCCACACCCACACCTCTCATGCCCCTCCCCACACCAACACCTCCCACACCCACACCCACACCTCCCATGCCCCCTCCCCACACCCACACCTCCCATGCCCCCTCCCCACACCCACACCCACACCACATCAGTTGTTCATCCTTTCTCTGTTATTCTGTTTTTTCTGACATTTTTTATTGACTTACTTGTGTGAACAAAGTGAGTCTATGTTTTAACCCGGTGTTCGGTTGTGTGTGTGTGTGTGTGTGTGTGTGTGTGTGTGTGTGTGTCCGTGGTAAACTTTAACATTGACATTTTCTCTGCAAATACTTTGTCAGTTGACACCAAATTAGGCATAAAAATAGGAAAAATTCAGTTCTTTCCAGTCATCTTGTTTAAAACAATATTGCACCTCTGGGATGGGCACATAAAAATAAATAAATGAAGCCTAATTATATGCAAACTGCATTTACTGTTATATTTATATTTTTTGTATTCTCTAAACTTGGCACTTTGATCTGATATTCTGACCCAAAAATCATTTTTTGTTCAAACAGGAACTTCTTTTGCTAAGCATGGAAGTTTTATTTATTTTGCAAACGTTTTGGTGCGGATAGTAAAAAAGGGAAATTACTCTGTAATTAATGCTAGGGGACTTAATTTGCCACAAGTGAGTCTTGAAGGCCTTGCCTCTCTAGTTTATACAATGTAATTGTCTACAAAAATCAGGATACCGGTTCTCAGTGGCAAATTCTGAGGCTGTCTGGTGATACACGTTCTCTCTCTCTGTCTTTGCCTCTACCTCTCTCTCTGTCTCTGTCTTTACCTCTCTCTCTCTCTGTCTCTACCTCTCTCTCTCTGTCTCTACCACCCCTCTCTCTCTGTCTCTGTCTCTACCTCTCTCTCTCTCTCCATGAAAACTTTTATAAATGTGTGACGTCAGGATTTTATTGTATATCCCCCTTCAAAGGGGCTGTGGCTTATATGAATAAACCATCTCTCTCTGTCTCTCTCTCTCTCTCTCTCTCTCTCTCTCTCTCTCTCTCTCTCTCTCCATCCTCATAAATTGTCTCCTTTCTTTGAGCAGACATGATTATCGAAAGTGAGTTAGAGACTGGGGAGACTCCACCTCTCTCCAGCCTCCTGACCGCCTGTTAGTGTTTGGTTAGCCATCCATCCAGGCAGACATCCATCCATCCATCCAGACTGACAGACAGACATAGTCTAGGTGTCAGAGAGACCTTGTGAGGTCAGCCTGACCTGTCCTTCGCACGTGCAACGTGTTGACCTGCTCATGCCCTCCAGGCTGCCTTTTTTTTTTTTTTTTTAGCAACTGTGCTTTGTGGAAAGTTTCGTCACACATTTTTAAAACTTTTTTTTTATTTCATAGCAGGTCATCGGCGTGAAGTGAAACGTTGTGCAGCAAGTTGTTTTTTTTTTTCCAATAGATTTTTAAATAGAGAGAGACAGGGGTGGTGGTGAGAGAGAAAGTGTATGTGTGTGTGTGTGTGTGTGTGTGTGTGTGTGTGAGAGAGAGAGAGAGAGAGAGAGAGAGAGAGAAAGAGTGTGCGAGACGGAGAGAGAGAGAGAGAGAGAGAGAGAGAGAGAGAGAGAGAGAGAATTCAGGATTCAGAACTTACAACGTTTTTGTTCAAGAACTGAGGTTAAGAGAGACGAGGGTCAAGAGAGAGATATTAGGCTTAAGAGAGAGAGAGAGAGAGAGAGAGAGAGAGAGAGAGAGAGAGAGAGACGCTTTGACATTGTTATTGTCATTACCTGTAAGGGTCTATTGACAAGGGGGTGACGGGGATTAATTCTTAAATCCCCTTAAATGAGAGAGAGAGAGAGAGAGAGAGAGAGAGAGAGAGAGAGAGAGAGAGAGAGAATGAACGAACAAACGAACATTTTTATTCAATAAAGGCCGTGGCCCCTCATGAAGGGGATGAAGTGAACACTACAATGTTGTCACATTTTTCAGGACAATATGGAACAAAAAACATTTTTTAGGACAATATGGAACAGAAAACATTTTTAGGACAATATGGAACAGAAACATTCAGGAAAATATGGAACAGAAAACATTTTTTAGGACAATATGGAACAGAAACATTCAGGACAATATGGAACAGAAAACATTTTTTAGGACAATATGGAACAGAAAACATTTTTTTAGGACAATATGGAACAGAAAACATTCTTTAGGACAATATGGAACAGAAAACATTTTTTTAGGACAATATGGAACAGAAAACATTTTTTAGGACAATATGGAACAGAAAACATTTTTTTTAGGACAATAAGGAACAGAAACATTTTTTAGGACAATATGGAACAGAAAATATTTTTCAGGACAATATGGAACAGAAACATTCAGGACAATATGGAACAGAAACATTTTTCAGGACAATATGGAACAAAAAACATTTTTTAGGACAATATGGAACAGAAAACATTCGGGACAATATGGAACAGAAACATTCAGGACAATATGGAACATAAAATATTTTTCAGGACAATATGGAACAGAAACATTCAGGACAATATGGAACAGAAAACATTTTTTAGGACAATATGGAACAGAAAACATTTTTTAGGACAATATGGAACAGAAACATTCAGGACAATATGGAACAGAAAACATTTTTTTAGGACAATATGGAACAGAAAACATTTTTCAGGACAATATGGAACAGAAACATTCAGGACAATATGGAACAGAAAACATTTTTTAGGACAATATGGAACAGAAAATATTTTTCAGGACAATATGGAACAGAAAACATTTTTTAGGACAATATGGAACAGAAACATTCAGGACAATATGGAACAGAAAACATTTTTTAGGACAATATGGAACAGAAACATTCAGGACAATATGGAACAGAAAACATTTTTTAGGACAATATGGAACAGAAAACATTTTTTAGGACAATATGGAACAGAAAACATTTTTTAGGACAATATGGAACAGAAACATTCAGGACAATATGGAACAGAAACATTCAGGACAATATGGAACAGAAACATTCAGGACAATATGGAACAGAAAACATTTTTCAGGACAATATGGAACAGAAAACATTTTTTAGGACAATATGGAACAGAAAATATTTTTTAGGACAATATGGAACAGAAACATTTTTTAGGACAATATGGAACAGAAAATATTTTTCAGTATAATATGGAACAGAAACATTTTTTAGGACAATATGGAACAGAAACATTTTTTAGGACAATATGGAACAGAAAACATTTTTCAGGACAATATGGAGCAGAAACATTCAGGACAATATGGAACAGAAATATTTTAGGACAATATGGAACAGAAAACATTTTTCAGGACAATATGGAACAGAAACATTCAGGACAATATGGAACAGAAAACATTTTTCAGGACAATATGGAACAGAAAACATTTTTTAGGACAATATGGAACAGAAAACATTTTTCAGGACAATATGGAACGGAAGAACGATTAACTATTAAATTCAGCAATACATACGCTGAAAGCACAGTGAACTACATACCGCACTGTGGATTTTGAATCCCTTTTACAGATAGCTAGTGAACTGTTTAGAATGGATTCCTTTGTTGGTTACATAAACAAAGAAACCCGAAACAAAGATGGATGACTTCAATTTTTTGTTTTGTTTTGCGGAATCAACTGATAATTAAGATCATTCAAGGCAGGGCAACAAAATACAAAATGAAGTTCTTTTCTTCAGCGCATCTGCACACAAGGGACAAAAATTAATATCATGATGATGATTAGATTTACTATAACGATAACGATTAAGCTGGGATCAGACAGCCCAAATCTAAACAGACATAATATGTTTTAAATGCCTATCCATTTTCAATTATGTGTAAATCGGAACCGAATGCACAGAAACGAATTGCCTATTAAACATGAATCGACCACTGTCTTGACCATGGCATGACCATGTAGGGTGGGGGGTGGGAGAGGGGGTTGGGGGGGGGGGGATATTAGGAGGTATGAGGGAAGAGAGGAGATGTGAGTTTGTGTGTTTCTACATCTGCATCCGTATTTTTTGTTCCTCACTTTCTGTTTGTCTCTCTCTCATTCTCTCTCTTTCATCCATTAATTCCATCTATTTTTGTCTCTCTTTTCTCTCTACAGAAAAAACACACACACACACACACAGACACTCTATTACACAGACACAGACGCGCGCGCGCGCGCACACACACACACACACACACACACACACACACTCCCTATCTCTTCCCCCTCTCTCTCTCCCTCTCTCTTCCTCTCTCTCTCTCTTGCTCTCTCTCTCCTTCACTCACTTGTTCTCTTTCTCTCTTTCATTCTCTATTTCTCTTTGCATCTGTTTGCTTTTCGTTCTCTGTGTCTGTCTGTCTGTCTGTCTGTCTATCTGTCATAGTTCCTCTCTCTCTCTCTCTCTCGGTCTTTCCGTCTGTCTCTGCCTCTCTCTGTCTCTCTTCATATCATTGTCTCTCTGTTAGTTTGTTTGTCTCTGTACTGTCTGTCTGTCTGTCACTCTATCTCTCTATGTCTCTCTCTCTGTCTCTCTCTCTCTCACTCTCTCTGTGTCTCTGTCTGTCTGTCTGTCTCTCTCTCTGTCTGTCTTTCTCTGTCTCTCTCCTTTCTCT
>NC_134905.1:13657460-13659960 GCF_041734735.1 Babylonia areolata
AGCAGACACAGGAAACACGTGGCCCTGAAGGTCAACAGGTCAGGAGACGCCCTGACCCCGTCACTTCACTCCCCGAGGTGGTCACTGTCTTGCTGAACACAAACAACACCGCCATAAACACACACATCACGTGCTGATAAACTTCGGCGCGAGACCACGCGCCTGGTGCCAACCAATCAGCTTTGCGGGCTGGAGTCACGTACTCACTCGCGTGATGGAAGCGTTCTGTCGAGACGGCTGCCTGATGGCATTGATTTCCTGGGACTATCTTCAGATCAGACGGAATATGAGAGGATCTGATGCTGGAACTACCACTGATTTAGCTGATATAGGTAACTTCTGGTTGAAACAGAAACTTTTTTTTATACATTTAGACAGGATCGTTTACTACAGCATTACGTTTTAAGTTGTGTGACGTCATATGTTTTGTCAATTGCATTGTACATTCAAAGGGGCAAATTTAATGTATCAGTTTATTATTTTTGGAATATCTAACTGACACTTCTTTGAAACAAATTCAAATGTATATATTAGACTCCTGAGTGAAATAGTAACTTTTTGAAAAACCAAAATAAAACGATTAATGCAGCATTACTCTCAGGGCATGCGGCATCATGTTGCTTCATTTCATACGATGTTACATTGTTCATTGAATGTGCAAAAACAATACATAACAGTTTATGATTTTTTATCTATCTAATGTGAAAACACCTTTCACTCACATTTCAATGTCCATGTGAACGTAGACGAAATCCTTGAGTATCATAATAAAAAGGGATAAATATGAATTGAAAACTGATGATAACTGGACCGTATTTCGTGTTACGCGCATTTGTAGAGATGTACCTCATAACTGCCCATGTGTTAAAAGTACCAGGGGGTGGATGTGTAAAGCATAGCACCAAACACCACCCCTCACCCCCACCCCCAACCCCCACCCCAGCCCCAACAGCAGACACAGGAAACACGTGGTCCTGAAGGTCAACAGGTCAGGAGACGCCCTGACCCCGTCACTTCACTCCCCGAGGTGGTCACTGTCTTGCTGAACACAAACAACACCGCCATAAACACACAGATCACGTGCTGATAAACTTCGGCGCGAGACCACGCGCCTGGTGCCAACCAATCAGCTTCTGCGGTCTGGAGTCACGTACTCACTCGCGTGATGGAAGCATTCTGTCTGGGCAGCTGCCTGATGGTATTGATTCCCCGGGACTATTTTTCGGAGTACCGAGGTAATCAGAGAGTCAGATGCTGGAACTGTGACTGATTTAGTTTTATATGATCAACCCCTGTCTGAAACAGAAACTCTTGTATTTCTTTTTGTGTGTCTTCTCTTTTCCTATCAGGCCAGAACACTACATTGTTTCCAAGTTTCCAAGTTGTGTGACGTTGTGCTGTCTCGTATTGTATGGAACTGTTCATTGGATAGGGGTAAAATTAAGGCAAAAGAGCTTATGGTTTTTGGATTTCTCTAAATGTAATATTCCTTTGACCCACATTTTCATTTATATATTAGACAACTGAGTGAAACAGTAACTGTTTTTGTAAAATAAAAAGTTTTCTGCAGCAGTTCCCTCAGGTGGCGTGACATCGTGGTGCTTCGTGTTGTATATCACATCGTTCATTAAATGTGGAAAAGTGACATATAAGAAAGTATGCATTTTCGTTTATCTAAAATGAACACTCCTTTGAATCATATTTCAAATGTGCACATTACAGTAGAAAAAAACCTGGAATAATGTAATAAAAAGGGATGGATATGAATTGAAAACTGATTATAACTGGTCTGAATCTTGGAGGTGTACATTTGAAGCGAAGTACCTCATAACTGCCCACGTGTTAAAAGTACCAGGGGGTGGATGTGTAAAGCATAGCACCAAACACCACAACCAACCCCCGCCCCCATCAGCAGACACAGGAAACACGTGGCCCTGAAGGTCAACAGGTCAGGAGACGCCCTGACCCCGTCACTTCACTCCCCGAGGTGGTCACTGTCTTGCTGAACACAAACAACACCGCCATAAACACACAGATCACGTGCTGATAAACTTCGGCGCGAGACCACGCGCCTGATGCCAACCAATCAGCTTTGCGGGCTGGAGTCACGTACTCACTCGCGTGATGGAAGCGTTCTGTCGAGACTGCTGCCTGATGGTATTGATTCCCTGGGACTATTTTTCGGAGTACCGAGGTAATCAGAGAGTCAGATGCTGGAACTGTGACTGATTTAGTTTTATATGATCAACCCCTGTCTGAAACAGAAACTCTTGTATTTCTTTTTGTGTGTCTTCTCTTTTCCTATCAGGCCAGAACACTACATTGTTTCCAAGTTTCCAAGTTGTGTGACGTTGTGCTGTCTCGTATTGTATGGAACTGTTCATTGGATAGGGGTAAAATTAAGGCAAAAGAGTTTATGGTTTTTGGATTCTCTAAATGTGATATTCCTTTGACCCACATTTTCATTTATATATTAGACAACTGAGTGAAACAGTAACTG
>NC_134905.1:13664960-13669960 GCF_041734735.1 Babylonia areolata
CAAGTACGATTTATTCAGCAAGCGGTCGATGCTGTCAGACATAAAAAAAGAAAGAAAAGAAAAAAAAAAAAAAAAAAAAGAGAGAGAGAGAAAAATAAAAAAAACTATACTGTTCCCTAAACGATTGTCTGTCTAGACGGTGATCTGAATTTTGTAATAGGATTGGTGGGGAGGAGGTTGGGGGGGGGCGGAGGAGGGATGGTCATACAGAGAGTGAGAGAGACAGACAGACAGACAGAGACAGAGAGACACAGAGAGAGACACAGAGAGAGAGAGACAGACAGAGAGACAGGGACACAAAGAGAGAGAGAGAGAGAGAGGGGGGAAGAGGGAGAGAGAGAGAGAGGGAGAGAGAGGGGGAGAGAGACAGAGAGAGAGAGAGACAGACAGACAGACAGACGGACAGACAGAGACAGAGACAGAGAGAAGGGGGGTTGGAAAGGGGAAGAAGTGAGAAAAAGAAGGGGGGAAAGAGAGGGAGGCAGAGTGGGAGAGAGAGAGGGGGGAAGTGAGGGGTGAGAAAGAAAGACAGAGACAGAGAGACAGAGAGAGGTGGGAATTCGATAGGGGAAAGAGAGGGAGAAAGAAGGGGAGAAAGAGAGGGAGGGAGAGTGGGAGAGAGAGAGAGAGAGGGGGGGGGGAGGGAGGTAGAAAGGGAGGGGTGAGAAAGAAAGACAGAGACGGACAGATAGACAGAGGGGCCCAGAGAGACAAACAGACAGACAGACAGACAGAGGGGCCCAGAGAGACCAACAGACAGACAGATAGACAGAGGGGCCCAGAGAGACAGACAGACAGACAGATAGACAGAGGGGCCCAGAGAGACAAACAGACAGACAGACAGACAGACAGAGGGGCCCAGAGAGACAAACAGACAGACAGATAGACAGAGGGGCCCAGAGAGACAGACAGACAGACAGATAGACAGAGGGGCCCAGAGAGACAGACAGACAGACAGACAGAGGGCCCCAGAGAGACAGACAGACAGACAGATAGACAGAGGGGCCCAGAGAGACAGACAGACAGACAGAAAGACAGAGGGGCCCAGAGAGACCAACAGACAGACAGATAGACAGAGGGGCCCAGAGAGACAAACAGACAGACAGATAGACAGAGGGGCCCAGAGAGACAAACAGACAGACAGACAGACAGACAGAGGGGCCCAGAGAGACAAACAGACAGACAGATAGACAGAGGGGCCCAGAGAGACAAACAGACAGACAGATAGACAGAGGGGCCCAGAGAGACAAACAGACAGACAGATAGACAGAGGGGCCCAGAGAGACAAACAGACAGACAGACAGACAGACAGAGGGGCCCAGAGAGACCAACAGACAGACAGATAGACAGAGGGGCCCAGAGAGACAAACAGACAGACAGATAGACAGAGGGGCCCAGAGAGACAAACAGACAGACAGATAGACAGAGGGGCCCAGAGAGACAAACAGACAGACAGACAGAGGGGCCCAGAGAGACCAACAGACAGACAGATAGACAGAGGGGCCCAGAGAGACAAACAGACAGACAGATAGACAGAGGGGCCCAGAGAGACAGACAGACAGACAGATAGACAGAGGGGCCCAGAGAGACAGACAGACAGACAGATAGACAGAGGGGCCCAGAGAGACAAACAGACAGACAGATAGACAGAGGGGCCCAGAGAGACAAACAGACAGACAGATAGACAGAGGGGCCCAGAGAGACAAACAGACAGACAGATAGACAGAGGGGCCCAGAGAGACAGACAGACAGACAGATAGACAGAGGGGCCCAGAGAGACAGACAGACAGACAGATAGACAGAGGGGCCCAGAGAGACAAACAGACAGACAGATAGACAGAGGGGCCCAGAGAGACAAACAGACAGACAGATAGACAGAGGGGCCCAGAGAGACAAACAGACAGACAGACAGACAGAGGGGCCCAGAGAGACCAACAGACAGACAGATAGACAGAGGGGCCCAGAGAGACAAACAGACAGACAGACAGACAGAGGGGCCCAGAGAGACAGACAGACAGACAGATAGACAGAGGGGCCCAGAGAGACAGACAGACAGACAGATAGACAGAGGGGCCCAGAGAGACAAACAGACAGACAGATAGACAGAGGGGCCCAGAGAGACAGACAGACAGACAGATAGACAGAGGGGCTCAGAGAGACAGACAGACAGACAGATAGACAGAGGGGCCCAGAGAGACAGACAGACAGGCAGATAGACAGAGGGGCCCAGAGAGACAGACAGACAGACAGAGAAATAGTAACAGAGAGTCGATCTTGACGAGTCACAAATGACCCTGCGGGTCCACATTGACCCGGCCTGGGGTTTTACCCACAGGGGGCGGGAGGTAGTTTGAGGCTGTTACGCCGGAATAAAAGACAACGACTGGCAAGGCTACAGGTCAGCAAAATCCACCCCTAACCAGTAGTGCACCTGGACAAAAATAAATAAATAAATAAAAATCAATAAAAATCAAAGAAGACAACAGTTGACGGGCGCAGTAACCGAGTGCTTGGTTAAAGCTTTGTAGTTTCAAGTTGAGGGACCTGGGTTCGAAACCCGGTTGCGGGTGCATGGAGGGTTGAGAGTGGAATTTTTTCTCTCCTCCCAATCTCCCAGGTCAACAGATGTCCAGACCCTGCTGGAGCCTGAACGCTCTCCATGTGTATTCGCCAAACAGATTATCAAGCACGCACGTTAAAGATACAGCAGTAGATCAAGACAGCGCTCGGTGGGTTATGAAGATGTCAACATACGCAGCTTATACACACACACACACACACACCCCACTCCCGCCCCGAAAACGGAGTATGGTTGCCAACAGGATGGGATGAAAACGGCCATTCAGGCAAAAGTCAACTCGAACATAGGAGTGAATGAATGTAGGAGAAGACGGTGGGTTCAAAAGACCCGAAAACCAGAGAGTCATTCGGATGAGACGACAAACTGAGGTCCCGTGTGCAGCATGCACTTAGCGCGCGTGAAAGAACCCACGGCAACAAAAGGGTTGTCCCTGGCAAAATTCAGTAGAATAAAATCCACTTCGATAAGAAAAACAAATAAAACAGCACGCAGGAAAAAAAAACACAAAAAATGGGTGGCGTGGCGTTCTCAGTGTAGCGACGCGCTCTCTCTGGGGACAGCAGCCCGAATTTTACACAGAGAAATCTGTTGTGACAAAAAAAAAGAAAAAAAAAAAAAAACAAAAAACAAATTCAAATACAATCCATGTGCAAACACTTACGCAAACACATAGGAAAACAAATAAAACTGCAGGCAGAAAAAAAACCAAAAAACAAAAATGGGTGGCTCTCTCAGTGCGGCGATGCGCTCTCCCTGGGGATAGCGGCCCGAATTTCACACAGAGAAATCTGTTGTGACAAATGAGTTATACAATTCAATAAAATACAATATGCATGTACACACGCTCTGCAAATCTCTTTCGCTTCGTTTGAAATTCACGTCATTCTCCATCAAGCGGGCGATTACAAGCACACGTATATAACGTGCACACATATCCTCGCTCCTTCCCCCTCATCTGTCTGTGTCTGTCTGTCTGTCTGTGTCTGTCTGTGTCTGTCTGTCTCTGTCTCTGTCTGTCTCTCCCTCCCTCTCTCTCCCTCTCTCACCCCCCCCCCCCTCTCTCTCTCCTCTCCTTTCTTCTCTTTCTTCGTCCCTCTCTCTTTCTCCCTCTACCACTCCCTCTCTTTTTTCCTCCCTACGTCCCCCCCTCTCTCTTTCTCCTTCTCTCTCTCCCCCTCTCTCCCCCTCTCTCTCTTTCGCCCTCTCTCTTTTTATCCCCCCCCTCTCTCTCTCTCTCTCGCACTGTGTCTTCCTCCTTCCCTCCGTCCCCCCTCTCTCTCTTTCTCCCCTCTCCATCTCCCCCTCTCCCTCTGTCCCTTCCCTACCCCCTCCGCCTCTCTCTCTCTCTTTCTCTCTCTCTCTTTCTCTCTCTCTCAAGAAGTTTTCAAGTTGTTTATTTTAAAGGGTGCCGGGAAAAGAATATCGATGTCCAATATCTGCACCACTACACACACACACACACACACACACACACACACACACACACACACACACACATATGGATGGACCAGCGGGTGGACACACCACGTGACACAATTCCCCACTTCCTGTCTAGACAGCTGGCTGGCGACAGAGACAGAGACACAGACAGTGAGACAGAGACAGGAAGAGAGAGCGGAGTGGGGGTGGGGTGGTTGGGTGATGGGTGTGGAGGGGGAGAGACGGGATAGAGGAGGAGGTGAAAATAGGTGGAGGGGAGGGGGGCGGGGCGCTGAGTTTGTCTGCAGCGGAGTAGGGACGGTGGTGGGTGGGGTGGATGTGGGTGGTGAGAGAGAATATTATATCTGGTGTCAATATTATATCTACTGTCAATATTATATCCAGTGTCAACAATAACCACTCTCACAAACTGCCAAGGTACATGACAGAATGGTTAAGGCGCTTATCCGCAGAATGGTTAAGATGTTTATCTTCAGAATGGTTAAGATGTTTATCTTCAGAATCGTTAAGATGTTTATCTTCAGAATGGTTAAGATGTTTATCTTCAGAATGGTTAAGATGTTTATCCGCAGAATGGTTAAGATGTTTATCTTCAGAATGGTTAAGATACAGACACTGTAATCCGTGTCAGCGTTCGGTGGGTTATGGGAACAAGAATATACCCAGTATGCACATTCCCGAAAGCGGAGTATGGTTGCCTTCATGGCAGCGTAAAAACGGCCATACACGTAAAAGCCCACTCGTGTACATGCGAGTGAACGTGGGAGTTGCAGCCCACAAACGAAGAAGAAGAAGTATGGCGACCAAACCATAGCCCTTCGAAGTCCACTGCTAAAAAAGAGTTTTAACTCTCTCCATACGAACGGCGACGTTAACAGCGTTTCACCCCAATTACCACCATCAAAATATTGCAAGCGGAAGGCTCTTATAGTGAAGAGGTGAATGTTGACAAAGAATACCACAATTCTGACGACGGAAG
>NC_134905.1:13674960-13677460 GCF_041734735.1 Babylonia areolata
TTTCTTCTTCTTTTTTTTTTTTCTTTTTTTTACATGAATAATTGATGTGTGCATGGTGATAAGGGTAGGGTGGACCAGTTGAAGACTCGGCATTCGTTTTCTTATTTTGCTCCCATAGTATCTATTGACGAGCATTTGAATATGAAGCTAAAAGAAAAAAAAATGTCGTGTTTCAATTGCAAAGTCTTGTGTGATTTCACTCGAATAGCATATTCAGGATTAAAAGTCTGTGCCAGTCTCGAATAGTAAGCTAACTTGTGTTTTAAGCGTTTCTTCTGTCCTTCATTGCTCGTGTGTGCACATGTCTAATGATTGGTGTAAGGACAAACTCGGAGCTTCCTGTTTTTTCTTTTTTTTATTATTATTATTATTATTATTATTATTATTATTATTATTATTATTATTATTTTATTTTATCTTATTTTATTTCATTTGTTTATTTTAATTTAATTTAATTTATTTATTTTTGTATTTAAAAAAAATACTTTATTTTATTTTATATATTTTTATTATTATTTATTTATTTTTTATTTACTTATTTATTTTATTATTTTATTTTTAGTTTTAGTTTTTCTCAAGGCCTGACTAAGTGCGTTGGGTTACGCTGCTGGTCAGGCATCTGCTTGGCAGATGTGGTGTAGCGTATATGGATTTGACCGAACGCAGTGACGCCTCCTTAAGCTGCTGATAAGATAAGATCAGATTTTCAGGAAGTGTCTGGGTTTGTTCCATTGTCCCTTTCGTTTACCTGTGTGGGAGGGGCGATGTTCTTCTGGTCGCTGAGGATGAACAAGGTTATAGGTCACCCGCTTGACGTAATTCTGACCTTCGTCTCCTTTGGCTTCGTTCTCTTCATCAGCTCCATTCGCTGTGTCTTCCTGCCTGGCCATCTGGACCATCAGAGGAAGTAGTTCACTCCCTTTGACCGCTGAAGGACGAGCATTGTATTGTATTGTATTGTATTGTATTGCATTATTGTATTGTATTGTATTGATTCCATTGCATTGCATTATATTGCATAGTATTGTATTATATTGTATTGATTCCATTGCATTGCATTATATTGCATAGTATTGTATTGTATTGTATTGATTCCATTGCATTGCATTATATTGCATAGTATTGTATTATAATTGTATTGATTCCATTGCATTGCATTATATTGCATAGTATTGTATTGTATTGATTCCATTGCATTGCATTATATTGCATGGTATTGTATTGTATTGATTCCATTGCATTGAATTGTATAGTTTTGTATTGTATAGTATTTTGTATTGTTGTTTTGTTGTTGTTGTTTTTTTTTTTTTCAAACCTGACTAAGCGCGTTGGGTTACGCTGCTGGTCAGGCATCTGCTTGACAGATGGGGTGTAGCGTATATGGATTTGTCCGAACGCAGTGACACCTTCTTGAGCTACTGATACTGATACTGATACTGTGCTATGCAAGCTGAATCGGTAGCATGAGCAGCGTGGACTTGAAACTGTGTCCCTTGGACATGACGAGAGTTATCATTCTTTATTATATCGTGAATTGAACTGAATTGAGTCTTTCACCTCTTTTTCTTCTCTCCCTCGTTCACATTTCCCCCCATACTCTCCCCCCCCCCCCTCTTCCCTCTCCGCCATCTTGTTCCGCACCTCCCCTCCCCCCCCCCCAAACCCTCCCTCCCCACACACACACACCCCCGTCGCTCCCAGTGCTGACAAAACAGGAAACAGAGGCCATGTCCCATCACGTGATCAGTTCCCGAGCTGGTCTGGCGTGACGAGAGCGGTGGCTTCGATACCCGACACAAATGCTTTGTGTGTGTGTGTGTGTGTGTGTGTGTGTGTGTGTTCACGGTCCACTTCAAAATGACAGCTTGATTGAACCTGTTTTTGTTAGTGAAAGTGTGCGTGTGAGTGTGTGTGTGTGTGTGTGTGTGTGTGTGTGTGGAGTGGGGGGGGGGGGGGTGCGTGTGTGTGTGTGTGTGTGTGTAGGGGGGAGGGTCTGTGTGTGTGTGTGTTGTGTATGTGTGTGTTTGTGTATGCATGTGTGTGTGCGTGCGTGTGTGTATTCATCAGCGAGCTGTATGATGGTGCATGTGTGTATGTGAATGTGTGTGTGTGTGTGTGTGTGTGTGTGTGTGTGTGTGTGTGTGTGTGTGTGTGTGTGTGCATGTGTCCGTAAGCGCGCGCTCGTGTGTGTATGTATGTGTGTGTATGTGTGTGTGCATGTACGTGTGTGTATATGTGCGTGCGCATGTACGCGTCTGCACGTGTGTGTACGCATGTATGCATATCATATATATATATATATATATATATATATATATATATATATATACATACATACATACATACATATATATATGTGGAGTGGTGGCCTAGAGGTAACGCGTCCGCCTAGGAAGCGAGAGAATCTGAGCGCGCTGGTTCGAATCACGGCTCGGCCGCCGAAATTTTCTCCCCCTCCACTAGACCTTGAGTGGTGGTCTGGACGCTAGTCATTCGGATG
>NC_134905.1:13687460-13692460 GCF_041734735.1 Babylonia areolata
CTTGGCGCTCGCGACCTTGCGCGATAGTGAGCGTGCGTGAATGAATTTGTTTCTGCCTGAAAGCGTGCGTGCGCGTCGGTGTTTATAGTTCAAATGATCATGCAAATTACTTGAGATGTGTTCACAATTATGGGTGTTGTTTCACCCCCCCCCCCCCCCCCTTGTCTGAAGGGTGTTGTAACGCTGAATGGACATTAAAATCTCTCTCTCTCTCTCTCTCTCTCTCTCTCTCTCTGTTTCTATTCTTTCATCATTGTATTCATTCGTTTGCTGTGGGTTGAAAGAAATTGAATGGGCTTTCAGCAGCCAGAGAGAGCAAGTCTGTACAAGTGTGCCGTCAATAATGATCAAATACATTCAGCCTCAAACGAAACACTTGATTTTGTTTATTCTCTTTTTTTTCTATTTACCTATTTATCTATTCATTTTTTTTATCTGTCTGTTTATCTATCTATCTATCTATCTATCTATCTATCTATCTATCTATCTATCTATCTATCTATCTATCTATCTGTCTATCTATCTATCTATCTATCTATCTATCTATCTATCAAATAAAGCAACAGGAAAAAAAAATCTTTTACACCCCAGAGCAACAATTCAAAATTACAATAATGTAATCCTTAAGTGTGAATATCATTTCCCAAAACATATACAGACCCTAGTTTGATAACCTGCACAACTTTCAAAGGCATACAGCTAAAACAGACCCCCGCTGGTAGGGAAAAATCTCAAGAGTCAGTTGCAAAAATTTTAAGCCTTTTTTTTTTCTCAAAATGGCTGCCGCAATTTTAACACACTTTGAACTACCATAACTTAACATTTTTTTTTAAACCTAGGAGCATGTTTTATTCATCATTGGAAAGGTCTTTTCGTCTTCTTTCCCAAAGTTTACATATCTTTATATCCTCAAAAATTGAATTATCTATCATTTTGTAGAAGCCAGTCACATTTTTGCTTTTGCGTTTCTGATATAATTATTCAAGACAACCTTTTGACAAGAGGAGTTTACTGTCCGTGGGGAGTTCATGCAGTCAGGTGCAATGCGATTCACAATAATACTTTCATGTTCACTTATTGCTCGCTTACTGCGCGCTTCTGGAGCACTGGAGGACAACAGAAGACGTATGAGATGCATTCACTGGTGCATTGGCAGCACTGACACACAGAAACTGCTTCTGATCTCGCGAATGCCATGCATGCCAGCATTGTCAAGATAACATCAGCCCAGCAGCAACACGTGTTACCATGAACGAGATGCATGCCTACGCAGCAGAATGTTACCGTGAGTAAGGTAACGCCAACACGGACAACATGACATGCGTTACCGTGAGTAAAACAACGTCAGCACGGCAACACACGTTGCCATGAGTAAGATAACGTCATTACAGCAACGCGAGTTACCATGAGTAAGATAACGTCAGCACGGCAACAAGCGTTACCGTGAGTAAGATAACGTCATCACAGCAACACATGTTACCTTGAGTAATATAACGTCAGCACAGCAACACATGTTATCATGAGTAAGACAACGTCATCACAGCAACACATGTTACCGTGAGTAAGATAACGTCAGCACAGCAACACATGTTACCATGAGTAAGATAACGTCAGCACAGCAACACATGTTACCATGAGTAAGATAACGTCAGCACAGCAACACACGTTAACGTCAGCACAGCAACGCACATTACCGTTAGTAAGATAACGTCATTACAGCAAAACATGTTACCGTGAGTAACATAACGTCATTACAGCAACACACGGTACCATGAATAAGATAACGTTTACACAGCAACACATGTTTCCGTGGGTAAGATAACGTCAGCACAGCAACACATGTTACCATGAGTAAGATAACGTCAGCACAGCAACACATGTTACCATGAGTAAGATAACGTCAGCACAGCAACACATGTTACCGTGAGTAAGATAACGTCAGCACAGCAACACATGTTACCATGAGTAAGATAACGTCAGCACAGCATTACATGTTACCATGAGTAAGCTAACGTCAGCACAGCAACACATGTTACCATGAGTAAGATAACGTCAGCACAGCAAGACATGTTACCATGAGTAAGATAACGTCATCACAGCAACACATGTTACCGTGAGTAATATAACGTCATCACAGCAACACATGTTATCATGAGTAAGACAACGTCATCACAGCAACACATGTTACCATGAGTAAGATAACGTCGGCACAGCAACACGTGTTACCGTGAGTAAGCTAACGTCAGCGCCCAGTGTGCGAGGTTTTCAGGCAGCAAGAGTCGCGCGCCACGCAGCAAGATCGCCGTCGCCGCGCGTTGTGTTTCTTCGACAGAACCTGTCCAATTCCCCCGCGACAAAAGCGACCAACGTGCGTGGAGCAACCAATCACGAGAACCGCTTGTTTCACGTGACACATTGTTTGGAATCTATTTCAGCAAGTTTCAGCACGTGACTTTCCAAATATGGAGCGTGATTCGTGATGCCTGGGGAGGTTTGTCGCGCGTGTGCGAGTGACACGCCTGGCTACAGGTTTCAGGCGTCCACGCGACAATGTAGCGAGGCATCAAAAACTGATGCGCGGCTGACGCTGACGCCCCGTGGGCAACGGGCCTAAGGCCTAAGAACTTGTCCCATTTCCCCGCTGCAGCAGCAGTAACATTGACGCGAGGAACAACCAATCACGAGACCGGCTCGTTTCACGTGAGAGAAAAAATTAATGGCTGACATCGTTTTGTACTCTGATTCATTCGTTCGATTTTGCTTAAAGGCATGAAAAGAGTGTTTTTGGAAGTAAATGATTGGATTTTGGATGAAAAGATTGTCACTGGATCTGAAGACATAGCTGTTGAGAGTGATTTCTGTGATTTACTTATGACATGCCACTTGACTCCTTGTGGAAAATAGGGCTGCAACACGAAACTCCGTATCGGCGACACAGAACAGTGCCCCTGCAGAACAGGCAGGCAGACAACAGAACATCTGCTGCAGTCCTGCCCACTCCACCAAGTGCTCCGAGAGAAAACCTGGCCCGACCAAATCCTAGCGGCCCGGAAGATCTATGGAGGACTGGAGGACCTGCGACGTACTGCCGCCTTCGTCGAGGAGACGGGGTAATCCATCTGATAAATGACGAACGAGACAACGTAGGGCTGCAACAGCGCTCCTCCAGTGGACTCGGTTTTGGGCTGTCCTCTTCAGCCGGGCCCATGTCCATCCGGCTGCCTTCATCTCATCCTCCATGGTTCTTCTCCAGGTCTGCTTTTGGTCTGCCCACTCTCCTCTTTCCTTTGGGGCTCCATTCAAGTGCCAGTCTTGTGGTGTCATCTGGAGGCTTTTACAGGGTGTGGGCGGCCTGTCCAGCCCCATTTCCTCCTCCTGATCTCCTCACTGATGGGCACCTGGTTGGTTCTATTCCAGAGGCAGGCGTTTGATATGGTATCTGTGATTTTTGTGAGTGCCCCGAAAAATATTGACTTGCCACTTTGAGCATTAACTCACACAATCATGGTACCAACGTTCGTGATTCGTGCATGAGAATATTCAGAGAACAAGTATCGCGGTCCTTGATGTGAGCCAGCCCATATCTTGAAACACCAGAAGGCGCTTAGTAGATAATAATAATGATGAGTACTTTGTATAGCACTGCACTCTATACACACAACTGCTCTTGGTGCTTTACAAAAGACATGCTGATTATTATACGCAACATTTTTTTTTTTTTTTTATCGATGTTGCATACACACATCAAAATATATGTAGCAAACTACACACACACACACACACACACACACACACACACACACACACACACACACACACACACACACACACACACACACACACACACACACACTTATAGCCATACTTATGGCCTTAAATTATATTTCAGACATTCCGAAAACTGTCAGTGAAATTCTATTATGTGTAGACTCGAAGTCAGTATTAAAAGCTATAGAATCTCCAAATTCAAAGAAGCGAATAGAGATGACAATGGAAATAAAACATATTATTCACCAACTGACAAAACAGGGCATTAAATTAACTTTCTGTTGGGTACCTTCGCACTGTGGAATATCTTCAAATGAGTGGGTTGACCAAGCAGCCAGAAGAGCAGCACGTAATTTCGAAGGCGCAGTACAACTTGACATCCAGTTAGATCTACATGAATACATTAGTTGTATAGAAAATGTATCTAGAAATCGATTTAAGAAATTACTTATAGATTCAAATAATCAATATTACCAATGTTGTGTAAACACAAAGAATGCAGCTAATCCCAAACATTTTCTAAATTTGACACCAGCAGCACATTCAAGACAAATTACAAGTCTAATGTATAGAATTCGTTTAAATGCCTTTCGTACAAAATTTTCAAAAAATATAGAATGTATATGCGGTAAGCAAATAACTGTAAGTCATCTACTCATTCATTGTCCGAGCATAAGACCGTTAATTCCTAAAGATGTAGTTGATGACTTTTCTTCCAATATTTCATTAGCCACTGAAAAGATTTTGAATGATTATTCATTGCTTAGAATGTTTTCGGAAATTTTAAACTCCAGTCCAGTTGGTATTCTCCTTTGATGTGTTATAATTAATGTTGTTATTTATATTTACATTGTTATAGGTTAATACTTGTTGATATGCATATACATATTCTCCTTCCCATGACACCTCATTCAATACACACCACAATCTCTTTAGACCTTTTTCTTATAATATACTTTTCCTCTGTTACATAACATGAATTTTTTTTTTTTTTTACACTAATATTCACATGCATTCCCTTTCCTTTTTCCACTTCTTTACTCCTTTCCGTCTAAAAACACTTGTAGTGAATAGACGTTAAACTGAAGATAAAACACACACACACACACACACACACACACACACACACACACACACACACACACACACACAATCAAGATTTTGCGCCTGATAAATACCGTGATTTTTATCATTATTATCTTTATTTATTTATCTTTTTTTGTTGTTGTTGT
>NC_134905.1:13699960-13702460 GCF_041734735.1 Babylonia areolata
CACACACACACACACACACACACACACACCAAACAATGTGTGATTTTGTTTAGATTGCCTGGTGGTCGTCTTCTAGTTTCATTTAACGTGTGAAATATCACTGTGTAAGTGGGTAGGGGGAGGGCGGGGGGAGGGAGGGGGGATGTAGTGGGGCTGCGGGGGGGGGGGGGGGGGGGGGGGGGGAGCTGTCGTGAGTGTTTGAGTGCAAGCATGTGTTGAGCGTTGGTGAGCATGCTTCGGTTCATTGTTGATTATTTGTTTGTTCTGGATGAGAGAAGTGTTTAAAGTTCAGCCCAACAATTTTTTTTTAAATTAAAAAAAAAAGAAAGAAAAGTTTTTTGGCCGCTGTTTATCGGCACTGTTTATATGTACAGTTATTGTATCCTCCCTTGCCAGAGAGCGGCATCTTTGCCAATGGCAATATCATTTGTGTCATTGCCAGTGCCCTATCTCCGGAACTGAGTCTGTGGTTGTTTCGTTGTGCTTTGTGTGTGGTTGTTATGTTGTGCTTTGTTGTGCTTTGTGTGAGGCTGTTTTGTATAGTGCTTTGTGTGAGATTGTTTTGTTGTGCTTTGTGTGAGGTTGTTTTGTTGTGCTTTGTGTGAGGTTGTTTTGTATAGTGCTTTGTGTGAGGTTGTTTTGTTGTGCTTTGTGTGAGGTTGTTTTGTATAGTGCTTTGTGTGAGGTTGTTTTGTTGTGCTTTGTGTGTGGTTGTTTTGTTGTGCTTTGTGTGAGGTTGTTTTGTAGTGCTTTGTGTGAGGTTGTTTTGTTGTGTTTTGTGTGAGGTTGTTTTGTATAGTGCTTTGTGTGAGGTTGTTTTGTATAATGCTTTGCGTGTGGTTGTTTTTGTTGTGCTTTGTGTGAGGTTGTTTTGTATAGTGCTTTGTGTGAGGTTGTTTTGTTGTGCTTTGTGTGAGATTGTTTTGTATAGTGCTTTGTGTGAGGTTGTTTTGTTGTGCTTTGTGTGAGGTTGTTTTGTTGTGCTTTGTGTGAGGTTGTTTTGTTGTGCTTTGTGTGAGGTTGTTTTGTATAGTGCTTTGTGTGAGGTTGTTTTGTATAATGCTTTGCGTGTGGTTGTTTTTGTTGTGCTTTGTGTGAGGTTGTTTTTGTTGTGCTTTGTGTGAGGTTGTTTTGTATAGTGCTTTGTGTGAGGTTGTTTTGTTGTGCTTTGTGTGAGGTTGTTTTGTATTTTGTGTGAGGTTGTTTTGTATAGTGCTTTGTGTGAGGTTGTTTTGTATAATGCTTTGCGTGTGGTTGTTTTTGTTGTGATTTGTGTGAGGTTGTTTTGTATAGTGCTTTGTGTGAGGTTGTTTTGTTGTGCTTTGTGTGAGATTGTTTTGTTGTGCTTTGTGTGAGGTTGTTTTGTATAGTGCTTTGTGTGAGTTGTTTTGTATAATGCTTTGCGTGTGGTTGTTTTTGTTGTGCTTTGTGTAAGGTTGTTTTGTATGCTTTGTTTGTGGTTGTTTTGTTGTGCTTTGTGTGAGGTTGTTTTGTATAGTGCTTTGTGTGAGGTTGTTTTGCTGTGCTTTGTGTGTGGCTATTTTGTTGTGCTTTGTGTGTGGTTGTTTTGTATAGTGCTTTGTGTGTGGTTGTTTTGTATAGTGCTTTGTGCTTTGTGTGTGGTTGTTTTGTATAGTGCTTTGTGTGTGGTTGTTTTGTATAGTGCTTTGTGGTTGTTTTGTATAGTGCTTTGTGCTTTGTGTGTGGTTGTTTTGTATAGTGCTTTGTGTGTGGTTGTTTTGTATAGTGCTTTGTGTGAGATTGTTTTGTAGTGCTTTGTGTGTGGTTGTTTTGTAGTGCTTTGTGTGTGGTTGTTTTGTATAGTGCTTTGTGTGAGGTTGTTTTCTTGTACTTAGTGTGAGGTTGTTTTGTTGTGCTTTGTGTGAGGTTGTTTTGTTGTGTTTTGTGTGAGGTTGTTTTGTTGTGCTTTGTGTGAGGTTGTTTTGTTGTGCTTTGTGTGTGGTTGTTTTGTATAGTGCTTTGTGTGTGGTTGTTTTGTTGTGTTTTGTGTGAGGTTGTTTTGTATAGTGCTTTGTGTGAGGTTGTTTTGTTGTGCTTTGTGTGTGGTTGTCTTTTGCTGTGCTTTGTGTGAGGTTGTTTTGTATAGTGCTTTGTGTGTGGTTGTGGTTGTTATTTAGTGCTTTGTGTGAGAATGTTTTGTAGTGCTTTGTGTGAAGTTGTGGTTGCTTTGTAGTGCTTTGTGTGAGGTTGCTTTGTAGTGCTTTGTGTGAGGTTGTGGTTGTTTTGTAGTGCTTTCTGTGAGGTTGCTTTGTAGTCCTTTGTGTGAGATTGCTTTGTTTGAGGTTTCCTTTCAGTGTTTTGTGTTCGGTTGCTTTGTAGTGCTTTGTGCGCGGTCCCTTTGTAGCGATTTGTGTGTGTGGTTCCCATTTTAGAGCTTTGTGTGTGGGGTTGCTTTGTAGTTCTCTTTATTGTGCAGAAAATCGGCCAGTTAGGGGATCAGCTGAGCATAAACAACACGAATTTAATTACCACCACCACC
>NC_134905.1:13717460-13719960 GCF_041734735.1 Babylonia areolata
CAGTTCACTGCTGGTTGGAAAAGATGGATGGGTGAAGGAAGTGAGAGAGAATCTAGACAATGAGAGGAAAGGGGGGCGGGGGAAGAGGAAAAAGAGGGGGAGGGAAGGGGGAAATGGGCAGGGTGGGGACGAGGGAAGCTGTGAACTGGTTTAGTCCTTGACGTTGAGGCCATCTGGTGCTGTAGTACCGAGATGGTGGATAATCTGTTTCTCCATGTTCTTTCTCTTGAAGGAGTGCTGTTGCGCCAGACCACTGATATGGAGAAGTGGGTTATGCTGTGGGGATCAGTGTTGAAGTGTGTAGCCACAGGGGTTTGCTTTTTCTGGGGGATGCTATCCCTGTGGTCTTTGCTGCGTTCTTCCAGTGTGCGATATGTCTCGCCTACGTAGATACGACCGCACAGGCTGCAGTGGACCACATATACCAAATCACTGGTTTGGCAGGTGAAGCTGTTCCTCATGGTGAACTGGCATCCTGAGGGTCCCTTGAAGGTGAGTGTGGTAGTGTTGAGGAAGGGACAGCATTTGTACTTAGGTCTGTCACAGCAGCTGTTGCCCAGGGAGCGAAGGTTCTGGGGGCTGTGGGACGGAATGACGACCTAACCAGATGATCGCCCAGGTTACGGCCTCGTTTGAAGGCCATCAGAGGAGGGTTCTTGAATGTCTTGCCAACTTTGGGGTCAGACTGTAGGATAGGAAAGTTCATGGAGATTTTTTTTTTTTACTTCCATGTTGTAAGGATGATATGTCTCTGGAGAGGAGGCCTTAACACCCAAGACCAAGGCAGATCACAATGACCGCACCCTTTTGACTCTGACATACCATCCTCACAACATGGAAGTCAAAGAAATTCTCTTCAAGAACTATCCTCTCCCAAGTGGGTTCATAATTTTTTCCTCTTGATTTTTTGTATCCCATTTATACCTATCATTGCTCTCTATTTCTCCGCGCCAGTTTTGCATGTAACATGCTATAAGTCTATCTTTAAATTCCGATACAAACCCCCTCTCCTGCCCTACTCCTTGGCACATCCAAACCAGACCGAACCCATGTTCCGTTAGTGTTTTCTTGATGTGGAATACTCAGTTCTGTTTGCCCTTCTCCTCTTGCAGCAGCAGCATCTCGCATGCTTGTCTACACAATGTTGGCAGTCTTGTTAGTTTGAGCCAATATTTCATGCATTTTACAACTGATCTAATATGCAATGGGTACCTGCCGGTTTCGCCATACATTATAGTGTTTGATGAGTGTAATGGGGCACCAAGAAAGCGGGCGCAATAGCCAAGTGGATTGGGCGTTGGACTTTCAATCTGAGGGTCCCGGGTTCGAATCACGGTAACGGCGCCTGGTGGGTAAAGGGTGGAGATTTTTCCGGTCTCCCAGGTCAGCATATGTAGAGACCTGCTAGTGCCTGAACCCCCTTCGTGTGTATACGCAGGCAGAAGATCAAATACGCACGTTAAAGATCCTGTAACCCATATCAGCGTTCGGTGGGTTATGGAGACACGAAAATACTCAGCACGCATAAAATGCTAGTAATGAGCATTAATGGAAGAAATAGAAGAAGAAGAAGCGCTTCATTACAAATGTATGTACCTTTTCCATTTGGTTATTTGAGAGAGAGAGAGAGAGAGAGAGAGAGAGAGAGAGAGAGAGAGAGAGAGAGAGAGACGAACGAACGAACGAACGAATTTTCGAAAAGAAAATGAACGTCTTTATTTTTTTTTTTTTTTAAAATGCCAAAGCCCCTTGCTGATAAGCTGTGACGCAAGACAATGCGGTATTGGAAATACAACTGATACCACGGCAATATTCTAAACACACACATCAACAGCCAAAACCAAAAAAAGTCAATGAAAGACAGACAGACAGACAGGCAGACAGACAGAGAAGGAGGGAGAGGGAAGGAGAAATAGAGACTCGGACAGGTACAAAAATAAATAATCTTCTTTTTTTTTCTTTCACATTTTTTCTTTCCTTTTTGAGTGGTTGGGAGGGTGGTGGTGGTGCGATTTTTACATTTCATCTTAAAACTGTGGTTAAAAAAATGCATATTGATCAGGTGATTGATTCACCATCACAGTCTTCAACACATCACTTAGTCATTACAGACAGAAGAAAGAAAAAAAGAAAACAAAAAGATAGAAAGGAAGAGAAGAAAAATAATTTCTGCTTTTTTTTTTTTAACCCCAACTCATTCCGAAACAATGCAACCTCTTCTTCTTCGTTCGTGGACTGCAACTCCCACGTTCACTCGTATGTACACAAGTGGGCTTTTACGTGTATGACCGTTTTTACCCCGCCATTTAGGCAGCCATACTCCGTTTTCTGGGGTGAAATAATGCAACCAAAAGTCTTGCACTCCTAGCAGCTTTCCTCGGAGCATTGGCTGATTGGTTGTAATAAACCCTTCTCCTTCCTTCCCCCAGCCCCCCCACCCCCCCGTTCCCCCACAACCTCCCCCCCCCTCACCCCGTCTCGCCCCCCCTCCCGTCCCCTC
>NC_134905.1:13729960-13732460 GCF_041734735.1 Babylonia areolata
ACGCACATAGACACGAACACACACACACACACACACGCACGCACAAACACGCACGCACGCACAAACACACACACACACATACACACACAAACACAGACACGCACACACACGCACACACACACACACGCACATAGACACAAAGACACACACATACACACACACACACACACACACACACATGGACACACACACACACACACACACATAGACACACGCACACACACGCGCACGCACGCACACACACATACGCACGCGCGCAAACACACACACACACACACGCACGCACAAGGACACAGACACATGCACACACATACACACACACACACACACACACACACACACACACACACACACACACACACACACACACAGATGAAAGGAAACAGACAAGATGAAAGAGGAATGTGATGTCGACATTAACAGCCGACAGCAATTCAAAACGATCGCTCCCTGTTTTGTTCCTTCCCAATGTGGCCTTGCGTCTCATCTGACAGCAGACGAACTTATACATAAATGTTTATTTATCTTCCGTGTTTGATGGTTTGCCGACGAACACATAAATACATGGTTTTTGGGGTGGGGGTGTTTTTTCGTGTTAGATGTTTCGCCGACGAACAGATAGATAAATGTTTATTCTTTTTCGTGTTAGATGTTTTGCCGACGAGCAAATAGATATACCTAAATGTTTTTTAGTTTTTTTCCCGTGTTAGATGTTCTGCCGACGAACAAATAGATAGATGTTTATTCTTTTTTTTTCCGTGTTAGATGTTTTGCCGACGAGCAAATAGATATACCTAAATGTTTTTAGTTTTTTCCCGTGTTAGATGTTTCGCCGACGAACAGATAGATAAATGTTTATTCTTTTTCGTGTTAGATGTTTTGCCGACGAGCAAATAGATATACCTAAATGTTTTTAGTTTTTTCCCGTGTTAGATGTTCTGCCGACGAACAAATAGATAAATGTTGTTTTCCGTGTTAGATGTTTTGCCGACGAACACATAGATACATATTAATTTTATTGGGTTTTTTTTTTTCGTGTTGAATATTTTGCCGACGAACAAATATATGATTTTTTTTTAATTTTGGGGCGGGGGGGGGGGGGGGGTGCGGGGGGGGGAGGGGGGTGTTCATGTTAGAACAAATAGATGTTTTTTGTTGTTCTTTTTTCGTGTTAGCTATTTTGCCGACGAACATATAGATAAAATGTTTTGGATTTTCCCTGTGTTAGATGTTTTACGGACGAGTTTCAGTTTCAGTATCAGTAGCTCAAGGAGGCGTCACTGCGTTCGGACAAATCCATATACACTACACCACATCTGCAAAGCAGATGCCTGACCAGCAGCGTAACCCAACGCGCTTAGTCAGGCCTTGAGTTTACGGACGAACAAATAGATACATGTTTTTTTTATTGTTGTTTTTTTCGTGTTGAATATTTTGCCGATGAACAAATATTTGATTTTATTTTTTGGTCTGTTTTTCATGTTAGAACAAATAGATACATTTCTGTTTGTTTGTTTGTTTTAGTTTTGTTTTGTTTTTCTTTGTTTTGCTTTGTTTTTTGTGTTAGATGTTTTACCGACGAACAAATAGATAAACGTTTATTTTTCTTTCGTGTTAGATGTTCTGCCGACGAACAAATAGATAAACGCTTATTTTATTTTTCTTCCGTGTTAGATGTTGTCATTTTTTCGTTCATTAGTGGAACGTTCCTTCCCATCAGATAGAAAATATTTACTGCTGCTACACACCACAAAGAAGGAAAAACGTGATGTCTGTGTGGACTGACTGTGGTGATGAACTGGGCGTGTCCAGTGCTGTAGCCTATCAAAACGGAGAAATAGGCCGGGATGTACAGTGATAGCGTATCGAGGCAGAGAAACTGGTAGGGGGTTACAGTCCTATAGCTTATCGAGGCAAAGAATATGGGTAGCGTATCAAGGCAGAGAAATGGGTAGGGGTTTTACAGTGCTAGAACGCATCAAGGCAGGGAAATGGGTAGGGGTTTTACTGTGCTATAACGTATCAAGGCAGAGGAATTGGTATGGGTTTACAGTGCTGTAGCGTATCAAGGCAGAGAAATGGGTACTTGTGTACAGTGCTATAGCGTATCAAGGCAGAGAAATGGGTACTTGTGTACAGTGCTATAGCGTATCAAGGCAGAGAAATGGGTACTTGTGTACAGTGATATAGCGTATCAAGGCAGAGAAATGGGTACTTGTGTACAGTGCTATAGCGTATCAAGGCAGAGAAATGGGTACTTGTGTACAGTGATATAGCGTATCAAGGCAGAGAAATGGGTATGGGTGTAGTGATATAGTGTATCAAGGCAGAGAAATGGGTAATTGTGTACAGTGATACAGCGTATCAAGGCAGAGAAATGGGTATTTGTGTACAGTGATATAGCGTATTAAGGCAGAGAAATGGGTACTTGTGTACAGTGCTATAGCGTATTAAGGCAGAGAAATTGGTATGGGTGTACAGTGCTATAGCGTATTAAGGC
>NC_134905.1:13737460-13742460 GCF_041734735.1 Babylonia areolata
CAGATGTGGCACCAAAACTAGCAGAATTTAAGGTCATGCGTCTGGGAAGAAAGCCTGAGAAAAATTCTGCCAGGAAGCCCAGACCAATCAAAATAATTTTCCCTGATGTTAGTTTCAAAGAGATGGTCCTTAATAAATCAAAACACCTCAGAAATAACGAGAAACAGTCTTTCCGCAAAATGGTTATTGTACCAGATAAGACCAAAAAACAAAGAGAAGGTGACAAGAAACTGTACATGGAGATGAAAAGACAGAGGGACGAGGAAGGACTGGATGTCATCATCAGAAATGGTAAAATCATTCCCAGACCCAAACCCGGACAGGATGAAAAGGACAGAGCTGGTAACACTGGGGTACCAAGCTCAGAGCACTGACTCAAGAATATCAAAAGAAATGCTGTAAATAATGTAAATAGTGCAAATAAAAAAGATTTGAAAGTTACAAACAACAAGAGTAATGGTAATGTAAGGGGTGAGAGTTACAGTCCTGAAGGTCTGAAGTTTTTACTATTAAACGCTGATAGTATTGGAAACAAAAAACAAGAACTGAATGCCTTGGCTTGGGATTTAAATCCTGACATTATTGCAATTACTGAACTGAAGCCAAAGACCCTGAGACCTGACTGTGGATGGGAACCTGTAATTGGTGGATATGTTTTATATACTAATGAGGCTGGGAGGGGGGTAGGCTTGTTTGCAAAGTCGAATCTGAATGTGGTACGTAATACACAGCTGGAAGAAGTCTTCAGTCCCTCTGTCTTCTGCTCCATTGCACTTGATAATGAGGAATTAAAAGTTGGAGTTGCATATAGATCTCCCAGTAGTTCATTAGAAGAAAATAAGAAATTAATTAAATGTGTATCACTGTTTTTTGAAGGCACAGGTAAAAAAGTGTTGATGGGTGATTTTAATTATCCAGATATTGATTGGGAACAAGAAGTGTGTACCAAACACATAGACCACCCTGCTTCAAAATTTCTGGAAGTATTGCAAGATAATTTTGTGGTACAGTTTGTTACGGAACCAACACATTTTCGTGGTAATCAAACAGCAAATATTTTGGATTTAGTTTTAGCAAACAGAGATGACTTAGTTTATAATGTTTTATATTATCCCCCTATAGGTAAAAGTCACCACTCTAGCATTATTTTTGAAGTTGATACTGGTATTCTACTACCTGGTAAGTCGAAAGGCAGACGCTATTTTTATGATAGAGGTGATTATGAGACAATGAGGCATGCATTGGATGACATTAATTGGAAAGAGACTTTGGAACTCAAATCTGTGGATGAGTGTTGGTCTTGCATTTCTGATAAATTGAAGGAATTACAAGATAAGTATGTGCCATTTAAAGAGTTTTGGACTGGAAACAAAAGTTACAAAAAGACTGTCCCATTTTTTGTTTTGGAAAAGATACGATTGAAAAGAAGGACCTTCAGATGGTATAAGAAGTATAGGACGACTGAAAATTATAATGCTTATGCACGTGCTCGAAATCAGGTTAAGAGGGCATTACGAAAAGCTACCAAGGAAAAAGAGATGTCTATTGCAAAGAACATTAAAAGTGACCCAAAGAGACTGTTTAATTATATTGCATCACAAACTAAACCAAAGGAGATTATTCCGAACTTAAGCACACCTGGTGGAACTTTAACTAACAATGACAAAGAAAAGGCTGAGGTCCTAAATTTGTTTTTCTCTAGTGTTTTCACAGTGGAAGATGTCACCAATGTTCCTTCTTTTGAGTCAGAATGCAAGGCTTCAACAGATTATGTTGAAGTTTCAGAAAAGATTATTAGTGACAAACTTTCACAGTTAAAGGTAAATAAATCCACTGGTCCTGATGGAATGCACCCTTATTTGCTAAAAGAATTACATAATAGTTTAGCTATTCCCTTAAAGATTCTGTTTGTTAAGACTGTATCATATGGTAAGATCCCACAGGCATGGAAAGTAGCACAAGTAAAACCAATATTTAAGAAAGGTAACAAACAAGACCCTGGAAACTATCGACCAGTAAGTTTGACATCGGTTGTATGTAAAGTTTTTGAAGGTTTCATACGTGATACTTTGAATAAACATTTGATTGATAACAACTTACTGTCTGATTATCAGTTTGGCTTTACCAGTGGTAGATCCTGTGTGACTCAGTTGTTGAATACTGTACATGACTGGATGCAGTCACTTGAAAACAATAAACCAATGGATGTAATTTATCTGGACTTACAGAAGGCGTTCGATAAAGTTCCACATAATAGGTTAATTGCTAAATTGCAAGGGTACGGTATTTCTGGTAAATTGTTGGAATGGATAAAAGATTTCTTAGATGAGAGAACACAGTACGTATCAGTAGGGACTGAGTCATCGTGTCCTGTTAAGGTGAGTAGTGGTGTTCCCCAAGGCAGTGTCTTGGGGCCCACACTCTTTGTATATTATATAAATGACATGCCTGACATACTAGACTGTTTTGTGAAAATCTTTGCAGACGATACAAAGATCTATGAGGAAGTAGATTCTGATGTCGGTAGATTGAAATTACAAGTTAGTATTGATAATTTAGTACACTGGACTGATAGATGGCAAATTAAATTTAATAACAATAAATGTAAAGTTTTACACGTAGGCAGAAATAATCCACATTATAAGTATTATATGAATGGTACGGACTTGCAGGAGACTTCATCGGAGAGAGATCTTGGAGTCATTGTTGACTCTGGTCTCTCTTTTGATGTTCATATTAATGAAACCATTAAAAAAGCCAATAGATTGACCGGAATGCTAGTTGGAAACATACAGTGTAAAAGTAAAGACATAATGGTGCCATTATTTAAGTCATTAGTCAGGCCAGTCTTAGAATATGGGAATGTTGTTTGGAATACGGGTTTAGTGAAACATACAGACAGTATTGAAAATGTTCAACGAAGATTCACTAAAAGAATCATTGGCTTTGCTGATATGGACTATGAAAGTAGGTTGCAAGCACTTAAGTTACCTAGTTTAGAATATAGAAGACTGCGTGGTGATTTAATAGAGATGTATAAAATGACACATGGATTATATGACAGCAGAACCATAAACTCTTTGTTTACATTGAATGAGAACAGTACCACAAGAGGCCATTCATACAAACTATTAAAAGTTTCAGTTAAAACTTCCAGATTTGCACATTTCTTTACTAACAGAGTAACAAATGTTTGGAACAATTTGTCACAAGATGTTGTTTCCGCAGGAACAGTGAATACATTTAAAAATTATCTTGATATTCATTTGAAAAATTTAAATTACAAAACTCATTTACATATTTATTGATTTTTCAAGCATTGCGCACTCAATGTTGAAAAATGCATCAGACATATGTGGGGACTCTCTTTTTCTTCCCCACATCAAGCGGGCAAAAGGCCTCGTCAGGCCTGCACGCCTTGATATGATATGATATGATATGAGAGGGCGTCACTAGCAGTCACGTGATATATTGTAGAGGGCGTCACTAGCAGTCACGTGATATATTGTAGAGGGCGTCACTAGCAGTCACGTGATGTATTGTAGAGAGCGTCACTAGCACTCACGCGATATATATTAGAGAGCATCGCGTCACTAGCAGTCACGTGATATATTGTAGAGGGCGTCACTAGCAGTCACGTGATGTATTGTAGAGGGCGTGACTAGCAGTCACGTGAAAAATAGCAGAGGAGCTGCTAAGAGTCACCGCCACAGTGATGCGGCCATTACACGAGCGTGGCAATAAATCAGGGTTTTACGGCGTTGTTACGCGTTTGAGGGGTGAAGGGGGAATTGGATGAGGGTTGAGTGGTGGGGGAAGGGGAAGGGAAGGCATTAAACCCTCCTTTGATCTTTGCATTGCCTTGTTCGTTGTGCTCGTGATGTACTTGATCACGGATCGATTTTTTTTTTTTATATCTTAGAGCTCCTCTCCCCTCCTCCCCTCTTCTCAATTACCCCCCCACCCTCAACCCCCAACCCCTGACTCACCTACCCACCACTATTGCTCACAAACCTTTCCCGCCCCTCTCTCTCCCCTTTTCCCCATTGTATCTTTGGACTTCAGTCTGTAGGCTGCTTTATTTTGGAGGCGATTAGTTTTATGAATATCATTTGCATTCCCCCCACACCCCCTCCTCCATCCCCCCGCCAATCCCCCACACCCCATGTATTTTGGGTTTTTGTTGCTTTTTTCTTTTTTTTCTTTTTCTTTTGCTTAAGATTAAAAGGATGCGTGGTTGGATTTCTAATTGATGGAATGATTTATGTTTCATTGCTTAATTTCTCTTTCTTCTTATTATTATTTGGAGTGGCAGCGGGAGACTACCATAAAAATTACAGGAATCATAAAGTCAGATGAGGGTGCAAGCGCGCAAGCAAGTGCACACACACACACGCACGAACGCACGCACAGACACACACGCGTGTACACACGTTCACACACACACACACTCTCTCTCTCTCTCTCTCTCTCTCTCTCTCTCTCTCTCTCTCCTGGCCTTGTATATTTTAAATGATGTATGTAATGGTGACCTTCACGGTCATTTCACATACATATCTGAGACTGGAAACAGTGTTAATGATTATTCTATAGCTTCAAGTGACTTGGGAGCGAGAGACACAGACAGACAGAGAATCAGAAACAAAGACACGGGGAAGAAGATGCATGGTGGAATGCACAATAAAGCAACCATCAATACAACATCTTTTCAATATTTTGTATGTTACCATTTACTCATATCTTGTGGTCTTTCTTCATATCGTTTTTTTTTGTTTGTTTTGTTTTGTTTTTTTGTTTTGTATATATTTGCCTGTTTGAGGGGTGGATGAAAAAAGAAGCAGTTGCTTGCTTATTCTATTAACCTTAGAAATAAAATGCATCTTCATTTTCCTCTCTCTCTCTCTCTCTCTCTCTCTCTCTCTCTCTCTCTCTCTCTCTCTCTCTTTCACTATAAAAATTTATTGTAGTGATCATCATAGTACTATCATCATTTCTACATT
>NC_134905.1:13754960-13757460 GCF_041734735.1 Babylonia areolata
GTGTGTGTGTGTGTGTGTGTGTGTGTGAAAGAGAGGGAGACAGACAGAGACAGAGAAAGTGTTGCATGCGTGCGTTTATCGGCCTGTCTGTGTATACTGTCCATTTGAAATCTATCTGTGTGTGTGTGTGTGTGTGTGTGTGTGTGTCTGTCTGCCTGTCCGTCTGTCTGTCTCTCTGTCTGTCTGTCTGTCTCTGTCTCTCTCTTTCTTTCTTTCTTTCTTTCTTTTTCTCTCTTTCTCATACCCAGTCCACCTCAAGCCCTTGACGAACACGGAAATACGTTATCAGAATTGGTGTTGAGTTTCAATCAACCCGTATGGCATTGGCAAACACTGCTTTGGGGACGATGGAGAGAGAGAGAGAGAGAGAGAGAGAGAGAGAGAGAGCAACTGAGCGATGTGGGTACAGATGCTGAATAGTTCTCCACGTTTCTCTTTTGACAGAAATCGATCGCCAACAACTCAACCCCTCCCCCCCCCCCCCCCCCCACACACACACTTCCCACCAAACGCCCACACCCCTTCCGTCAGTCCATTTTTTCCTCGGCCTCGCCATTATTATTATTATTATTTATATATTATTATTATCATCATTAGCAAGTTCATTTTATTATTATTATTTTATTTTATTTTTTATTATTATTATTATCATTATTATTTATATATTATTATTATTATTATCATTATTAGCAAGTTCATTTTATCATTATTATTATTATTATTATTACTAATATTTTTATCATTATCATTATTAGCAAGTTCATTTTATTATTATTATTATTATTAGCAAGTTCATTTTATTATTATTATTATTATTCTTATTATTATTAGCAAGTTCATTATTATTATTATTATTATTATTATTATTATTATTATTGTTGTTGTTGTTGTTGCAGCGGCAGTAGCATCAATCCAAATTTGGTGTCGGCAGACAAAGTAAAAAAAAAATTGTTAAAAGTTTCATCCCTCCCAGCCCCCCACCCCACCCCCCACACACCGTACAACAGGATTAGCTTTATTACATACACTCACGTACAGTGTTGCAACACAAAGTGAGCCAGTGCAAGGTACACAGAAGGCAAATGATTGAAATGAAATAAGAATTTTTGGGGTTTTTTAAATGGGGGCGGGGAAGGGGGGGGGGGACGCGTTCAACATACTTGTGCACACCCCACACACGCGTGCATACTTACGCAAACATTACACGCACGAATCCGCACCCGTACACACCCACATCTCTCTCTCTCTCTCTCTCTCTCTCTCTCTCTCTCTCTCTCTCTGTTATATATATATATACATATATATATATAAGATAAGATAAGATAAGAATAACTTTATTATCTCCAACTGGAGAAATTTGGTCAGGTGCATTATCACAACATAGACAAGTAAACAACATGGGGACCATAACTGTAAAAGTCAACAACAGCCCCAACAAATATTACGAAGATACAAATGTAAAAAATATCACATACATCGTTTCATACATACATCCACACACTGCAGGTAATAACTAGTATTCTTAATGTAAAAACAGAAAGAATTAAGAAACATTATTTGAATATAATTATAAACATAGCCTACTATACTGCACATTGATTATAATAGACAGATAAGATAAGAATAAAGATGAATTGCGGAAAACCACAACCAGATAATCAGCACACACCCGCACCGCCCCCCCCCCCCTTACCCCCCCCCCCCCCGCCCCCCCCCCACCCCACGCACGCGGATAACTTGATTAAACAAGAGTAATAAACATATGTTCTCAAATAAAAGCATTTCACATATTCGCTCTTAAAAACATTGCAATATATATATATATACACGCACGCACGCACGCACACACACACACACACACACACACACACACACACACACGTGCATCAATTATTTCAGTCTCGCGCAGACACCCAGGCCCAGTACCCCACCCACCCAACCAGGCCCCATCGATCTCTCTCTCTCTCTCTCTCTCTCTCTCCCTCTCTCTTCCTCTCCCCCCTCTCTCCCTATCTCTCTTTCTTTCTCTCCCTCCTCTCCCTCTCTCCCCCCCTCTCTCTCCCTCTCTCTGCCCCCTCTCTCTCTCTCCCTCTCTCTCTCCATCTCTCTCTCACCCTCTCCCTCCCTCTCTCACCCTCCTCTCCTGTCTTCAATCACACTGCAAGAAACGATCAGTACTGGTGCGGCAAAAAGTGCGCTGACCAAGCCGTCGGCCTGCCCAGCCAAGACAAACATGTCCGTCTGAACGTCCCTTATCAAAGCCCCCGCAAACAGGCCTATTTTCTCCCGCACGCACCCCCAACGCTCGGCACGTGATGATTTAGCCAATCAGAAGGACGAAGACAAATCACTTCGGTAATAGTCGACTGACGGGTGATCGGTGAGTTTCGTGTTCTTCTCACTGAGAGATTGATATATATTTACATCTATATATAAAATGTCTGTAGTTCTTCTTCGTCATTGAGTATAGTTGGCGTCCTCTTCGATGAACAAGTCGTCA
>NC_134905.1:13764960-13779960 GCF_041734735.1 Babylonia areolata
CAAATCGATATATGCTACACTGCATCTGTGTGGCGTCACTGCAGTGGGACAAATCGATATATGCTACACAACATCTGTGTGGCGTCACTGCATTGGGACAAATCGATATATGCTACACAACATCTGTGTGGCGTCACTGCACTGGGACAAATCGATATATGCTACACTACATCTGTGTGGCGTCACTGCATTGGGACAAATCGATATATGCTACACTACATCTGTGTGGCATCACTGCACTGGGACAAATTGATATATGCTACACTACATCTGTGTGGCGTCACTGCACTGGGACAAATCGATACATGCTACACAACATCTGTGTGGCGTCACTGCACTGGGACAAATCGATATATGCTACACTACATCTGTGTGGCGTCACTGCAGTGGGACAAATCGATATATGCTACACTACATCTGTGTGGCGTCACTGCATTGGGACAAATCGATATATGCTACACTACATCTGTGTGGCGTCACTGCAGTGGGACAAATCGATATATGCTACACTGCATCTGTGTGGCGTCACTGCACTGGGACAAATCGATATATGCTACACTACATCTGTGTGGCGTCACTGCAGTGGGACAAATCGATATATGCTACACTACATCTGTGTGGCGTCACTGCACTGGGACAAATCGATATATGCTACACAACATCTGTGTGGCAGACGCCTGACCAGTAGCATAACCCAACGCGCTTAGTCAGACCTTGAGTGCATGCAGAAAATTTGTGTACCTATCTGAGTAGATTTCTGCTATGTGATTTTGCCAGAGGGCAAATTTTGTTGCCATGGGTTCTTTTTCAGTGTACAAAATGTGTGCTGCACACAAGACCGCAGTTTACTGTCTCATCCGAATGACTAGACACTTGGTTTGATCTTCCAGTCAAACATGGGAGAAAGGGCGACGGCGGGATTTGAACCCACACCCTCATGGACTCTCTATAATAGAAGATGAGTGTCTTAACCATTCCACCACCTTCCACCATTGCTTATGTCTTTTTTTTTTCAAATCTTTGTTGAACAGTCCATTTGGTTTTCTGTTACACTTGTTGGTTGTTAATTCTAAAAATGTTAAATTGTTACCTCACTTAATGTTATCACTTATTTAATGTCATCACTTTTTTTTTTTCTTTTTTCTTTATTAAAAAACAACAAGAAAAAAACACAAAACTTCACCCAGTTGTTTTCGTTACCTAACACTAATACCAGATTTTGTGAATAGTCATTTTCTCAAACTGGAACACACACACACACACATTTACTCACTCACATGCATGAACAGTGACTTTTTGCCACCCTAGATTTTTTTTCCCCTACCCTCCAATATCACTAATGTAATAGTACAGCGACAACAAGCGGATAAACTAAAGAACACACAGTGTGTGTCAGTGTCTGCAAATCACTCAGGATGGGTTTACATATTTCAGAAAACAGAAGTCTCATATCTCCAGCATGCACTAAGTCTCATATGTCTCATATCTCCAGCATGCACTAAGTCTCATATCTCCAGCATGCACTGTCTCATATGTCTCATATCTCCAGCATGCACTATGTCTCATATCTCCAGCATGCACTAAGTCTCATATCTCCAGCATGCACTAAGTCTCATATGTCTCATATCTCCAGCATGCACTAAGTCTCATATGTCTCATATCTCCAGCATGCACTATGTCTCATATCTCCAGCATGCACTAAGTCTCATATGTCTCATATCTCCAGCATGCACTATGTCTCATATCTCCAGCATGCACTATGTCTCATATCTCCAGCATGCACTAAGTCTCATATGTCTCATATCTCCAGCATGCACTAAGTCTCATATCTCCAGCATGCACTAAGTCTCATATCTCCAGCATGCACTAAGTTTCATATGTCTCATATCTCCAGCATGCACTAAGTCTCATATGTCTCATATCTCCAGCATGCACTAAGTCTCATATGTCTCATATCTCCAGCATGCACTAAGTCTCATATCTCCAGCATGCACTATGTCTCATATCTCCAGCATGCACTAAGTTTCATATGTCTCATATCTCCAGCATGCACTAAGTCTCATATGTCTCATATCTCCAGCATGCACTAAGTCTCATATGTCTCATATCTCCAGCATGCACTAAGTCTCATATGTCTCATATCTCCAGCATGCACTAAGTTTCATATGTCTCATATCTCCAGCATGCACTAAGTCTCATATGTCTCATATCTCCAGCATGCACTAAGTCTCATATGTCTCATATCTCCAGCATGCACTAAGTCTCATATCTCCAGCATGCACTATGTCTCATATCTCCAGCATGCACTAAGTCTCATATCTCCAGCATGCACTATGTCTCATATCTCCAGCATGCACTATGTCTCATATCTCCAGCATGCACTAAGTCTCATATGTCTCATATCTCCAGCATGCACTAAGTCTCATATCTCCAGCATGCACTAAGTCTCATATCTCCAGCATGCACTAAGTCTCATATGTCTCATATCTCCAGCATGCACTATGTCTCATATCTCCAGAATGCACTAAGCGCATGTCAAAGAAGAAAGAGATGATGATAAACAAAACCAAAGTCCCATATGTCCAGCATGCACTTCTAGCACACATAAAAGAACCCTTGGCAACCGAAGGTTGTCCGTGGTAAAATTCACTTTGATAGTAAAAGAAACACACTTGAGTTGAAGACAGACAATGGAAGAAAATGCACACACACACATGCATGCACGCACCCCCCCCCCCCCCCCCCCCCCCCCCCACACACACAGAGTGACACACACACACACACACATGCACACACACACACACACACACACACACCCAGAAACCTGTTGTGACAAAAAATACCATACAATATTACACAATACAATTTGACTCTGTATTCAGCAAGAAAAACAATCAAATGTATGAAGCGACACAAAGACTGCAATTGAAACTTGCTACTCAGTTCTGATTACTGAGTCAGCACTGATCTATGGAGAAATCATTCAGAACAACAAACTGAATAATAACTGTCCAGATGTTTTGTTTTGTTTTGTTTGTTTTGTTCACAAACACTTCAACAATAAATTAAAAACTTCAGCACACCAAAACTTATGTACAGAGCACTGAAAGCAAAATAATTATTGTTATTTCAGAATAAACACATCAATAAATATATAACAAAGGTCTGCCAACATTTTCTCTCTGTCTCTCTCTCTCTCTCTCACACACACACACACACACACACACACACACACACACACACACACACACAAACACCCATACCCACCACCCACACACACACACATGAAGTCACACGCACACACACACACACACACACACACATACACACACGTACAGGTACACACTTTGGCATAAGTACTGTAGTCTGATAAAAAATATTAAGATTCAATTCCATTCAGTTCAATTCCAAACATTTTCTTCAGTCCACTCAGGGGCAATTACAGCTGAATAAAAAATGGCAGTGCGTTTCATCAAATTCAAAGTAAAAGAAGATACAGACACAATTACCCACATCTTTATGAACAAAAAAAAAAGATGTAATATTTCGCACTCAATCAAAATCAGTTTCAAACACACAGGTTACTCTTTAAAAATCTTCCAGGTTTAGCACTCACTCACTGTCACCCTTAGCATTCTCACCCCCCTTCCTTCCCACACAAATGAATAAATCTTGTGTTGAACAGGTCATCCATTCCACATCTGACACCCAGATTCAGACATCAATCTGTCTGATATATATATATATATATATATATATATATATATATATATATATATATATATCAGTCTATCTCTCTGATCAATCTAGCTGTCTGTATGTCAATGTATCTAGCTATTTCTATAAGAAAAAACAAAACAAAAACAACTACAGATCTATCCATGTACCTGTCTGTCTGTCTATAAATATATATAGATCTATGTCTACCTACTTACTTAAATGTGCCTAGTATTTATTACATGTTGTTGATAGATCTATCTGTTTGTCTGCTTACCTATCACTGTATCAGTCTATCTACCTGTTTGTTTGCCTGCCTACCCATCTTCAGCTCCATCTTGATTCTTATAGATCTCTATACTACACATCATATATTAACAATAGAATTTTAAAAAAGAAAAAGAAAAAAAATCAGCGTCGTCTGTTGAAACTGTTTTGTTTTTGTTGTTTTTTTTTTGTTTGTTTTTTTTTTGGAGGAGGGTGGTGGGGGGGTGGTTGAGAATTTCTTGTACAGGGCTTTATAAGTTATGCACACTGCATATTCTGACACTTGCTGAGAATAAAACACTTTTGAACTGATCAGAGGTGGGGGTGGGGGGTTGGAGGTTAAGCTTACAGGGGGGGGGATACACCATTGTACACTCATCCCCTTATATTGCACATAAATACATGTCTCTTCCTTCCCCTTCCCCCATAGCTCTCTCTGCCACCACCACCCTGCCCCTCCCCCACCATTACTCCCTCACCCCCCTCCCCCTCCCTCCACTGCCTCTCCACCACACTCCTCCCCCATCCTTGAACGGGTGGGATGTGATTTTAATTTAAACATGACAGATATTGCACAAACACATACATGTATGTATGTTCAAGCAAGTCACACATTCAATATTTTGGAGCCTCTACTTTCCTACTTCAGACTTCCATGATCTATCTATCTATATAGATCTATCTAGTATCTATCTATGTGAGCACACACACTAACAACAGCAAGAAGAAAAGGGCAGTGGTCAGGAGTGGTGGGAATTAAACCAGCCTACAAAAGGTATTGCACACTTCACCAAACAAACAAAAAATGAAGGAACAAGTTGTAAAAGCTGACTATGTTTTCAGACAATGTTGAGAAAAAAAGCGAGAGACCATTCAAAGTACGCAGGCTGCACATTTCTACGGTCTACTCTACCACTGTGTTCTCATTGAATGCACTGTTTCAAGCACACAAGCACCATGAAACAGCATGACTACTGAGACTGAAATTGATCATCAGATCTTCTTTTTCTTTTTTTTTTTTTTTTTGAAGCACAGAGGGTTGAATTAAATCTGTTCTTAGTTTTAGTCTTAGGAAAGGAACATCAAGAATATGACCACAGTGGTTCTCAACAGACCTGTATTCATTAATTAATTCAATACCAAAAGCATTCTCACTTTCTGGTACCATACACTTACAGAACACTTCTTCCTCTTCTCCCTTAACTGTGTGAAGAGTCACTGGGGCACCGGGTCCCAAGGTTGTCATAGCCGAGGGGTGGCAATGGGGACAAGCTCCCATTGTCTATAAAATGCCCCTCACGGTGCGCGTCTCCAACAGCCTCTGACAACTAAGTCCAGCTCCTAGCCTGCTAGTGTGGCTTAGATATAAGCCCGGCGGAACTGCTACTACTGATAGGAGAAGGGGCGAAGGCGGGTCATCTGGCGCCTGAAAACCAGTGCTTTGGGTAGCTGGGGCTCATCATTCTGGGAAGACAGCTCATCTAAGAGAAGGAAAACTCTGATTTCAAACCTCCGCTGCCTTGTGGCCATACCCACTCATAGGAAAGGCTTCGGGAGTCAACCCTGAGGAAAAGTCCGGGCAGATGGAGTCCGTTAGCCTCAGCAGGCAGTCCTTCCAAGAGAAGGAAAACTCCCAAGAGAAAACCCGGCCAACTGTAAACCGTTACCAGAACAGGAGATCACCGAAGACGGCACCACAGTGGCCTCTCTAAGGGGCGTGATCTAGTCAAAACCGGCTGTGCACGCACTCTACGAACATACGGCTACGCAGACAACACTGGGGCACCACACAGAGGAAACTGTTCACCAGATTCCCCCATGTATGTTAGTTTTGTATTTATATTTCTTTTTATCACAACAGATTACACTGTGTGAAATTCAGGCTGCTCTCCCCAGAGAGAGCGCGTTGCTACACAACTGCGCCACCTTTTTGTTTTTGTATTTTTTCCTGAATGCAGTTCTTTTATTTGTTTTTCCTATTGAAGTGGATTTTTCTACAGAATTTTGCCAGGAATAATCCTTTTGTTGCCGTGGGTTCTTTTATGTGCGCTAAGTGCATGCAGCACATGGGACCTTGGTTTATCGTCTCATCCGAATGACTAGCGTCCAGACCACCACTCAAGGTCTAATGGAGCGGGAGAAAATATCGGCAACTGAGCCATGATTCGAACCAGCTCGCTCAGATTCTCTCACTTCCTAGGCGGACGTGTTACCTCTAGGCCATCACTCCACATAATTAACTGTTCACCAGATTCCTCCATGTGTGTTAGTTTTCTGTCAAAGCCTGGGTCAAGAGCTGCAAAATTGTTCTCCTGTCCCTTCTGCAATGATATCAGTCAATCTTTTTCTGTCTGTCTTCCCTACTGTCTCCTTCCCTCAACAGTTCCTTGGAGGACTGAAGTAGCCAGGCAACTGCTTTCCTCAATAATATGCTGACAGCCCACTGTTTTTTGTTGTTGTGTTTTTCCGGTCTTCCCCTCCATCACCCTCCCTCAAAGAGAACAGTTCTAGTGAGGTTACTGCTTTCCTCAATAACAAAGTGTCAGTCCATCGTTTTTGTCTGTTCTCATCTCTGTCTCCCTCCCTCAGCAACTCCTTGAAGGATTGTTTTAGCATGGCTAAGTACTGCATGGCTAAGTACTGCTGTCCAAAATAACATGTTCTCAGTCCATCAGCTGTTTTTTTTTTGGTGTGTTTTATTTCTGTCCTCCCATCCATCTGCCCCCCTCAACAGTTCCTTTTTTCAACAATGTTTTAAGTACTGCTTTTCTCAACAACATGTTCTCAGTCCATCGGTTTTTATTTTGTTTTTCTGTCAGGACTCACATCCATATCCCGCAACCCCCTTAACAACTCCTTGTTTTTAATAAGGTAAGTACTGCTTTCCTCAATAACATTTTGACAATCCATAATTCATTCTGTCCTTCCCTCTCTCTCCCTCCCTCCCTCATCAGTTCCTTGGAGGACTGTTTTAGCAAGAGACATCTAGCAACAGGACCTGACAATGATCTCTTCACAGCCATCAAGAAGTGGAAAATGAAGTGGTACAGACATGTTTCTCGTTCAACAGGACTTGCAAAGACCTTCTTGCAAGGGACAGTCTTCTAAGCCACAGACGAGGAAGACAGAGAAAGAGTATCAGGAAGACAATGCCCAAGAATGGACAGGAATGAACGTGACAGAATCCCAGAGAGCAGGGGCAGAGGACAGAGACAGGTGGAGGACAGTGGGGTGGCGCTGGTCTTCCAACAACGTCAGCAGCATTAGCAGAAGTACAGGAGACAGGTAAGTACAGCTTTCCTCAAGCAACACAGGAAACATCCTCCCAACCCACCCTCTTCACAGCACCACCGTCACCATTTTCAGACACAACTGTGACATCAGATGCCGCACGTCCTCCCATGAGTGCACAGTGACCCTGTCTGGCAGTCTCTCCATGGAAACGTGGGGACAGAACTCTCCTTCTTTCTTCACCCCCCACCCCTCCATCGACACAACATCACCCAGGGCAGGGGCAGGCAACAGCAGCCAGAAGCGACACTCAACGGAATCCTCTAGACAAGAATCCCGCAGCTCCTCCACCCTCTGACGAAGTGTCGGCGGGTGGTTGTGGGCGCCAATCATATCATGCATGTGAACCTCAATGGAGGATGGGTTCGTGAACAGAACGTGGCGGGGCGGCATGTAGGTGGCGTAGGAGATGACATGATGGCGGACGCTGGACAGTTGCTGGCTGCCAGACTCCTGTTTCAGGCGAACCTGAAGAGCCGACAGCGCGGGGACCACCCCACCCTGATGCAAGCAGCCGAACATCACCACCCCCAGAACGTTGATGAGCAGCGTCAGGGCCTGCACACTCCTCCAGGAAGCAAGGCGGTGCCTGGCCACGCAGACGACAGCTACAGGCAGGATAGGGAGCAGGAAGCGGGCCTCCTGGTGGGGGAAGAGGGAGAGGAGGAAGACAGGGAGCACCACCATGGCGTACAGGACATCTGTGCAGTGCCTGCGACTAGCGTGCACCACCAGCCACACCAGATCCCAGTACAGCAGCACCGCTGGAGGCCCCAGCAGTGAGGGCAGGTGCACCGCCAGGTGGGTGTACCAGGGATGAAGTCCATGCTCTGCCAAGTTCCCGGCCTTCAGGTTGTACTGAACGAACGACCACGGGGGGACCCTCAACCCAGCCACCACAACGCCGGCAGACTTGAGAATGGCACCGCTACCACTGCCGTCGGACCACAATGACGACAGAGCAGCACAAAAATCCTCCAATGCATGCCCGAACTCAGGGTTGTAGTACAAGGAGTTGGTCACCGACATGACTGCAAACATCAGAAGAAACCCCGTCCCTGCCAAGAACAGCACGGACACGACAGTCGCTTTCTTAAACGCAGCACACAGCTGATCAAACCACCATAACAGAGGAACGAAAACGAAAAACACGAAAGTCGGCCTGTTGAAAAAACCCACGCACAGCACAACCCCCACCAGAAAATTACACAGTCTGAAAGTCTTTGTGTGCTGGTGTGTTGAATCCATCTTCAATGCTTTCGACGACAACACACGCTCAATTCCACTGTTTCTCCAACAACACAGGGACGACAGGGGACACGTTTCCAGCAGAAGCAGCAGCAACGCAGAGAACAGCGCAGTCTCCAGCGTGTTGGAGAAGGAGCGCGTCAGGTACGTCCACGTAGCGTAGGATGTCATCCACAGCCACACGGCCGTCGCCTGGCTCACGGCGAACGTCCGGCACAGCTTCCCCAGCAGACGCACGTTGACGATTCCAGCCAGGATCAGCACCATCCTGGGAACCACTAGCACCACATACGACTCAGCCAGGTGGTGGGACAAGGGGGTGTTGGCCAGTAGCCAGCGCAGAGCGAGGAACCCTGGGGCGAAGAGAAGGTATGGCAGGGTGATGTCACGTATGGGCGTGTCTGGCTGGAACTCCCACGTCCGCAGGTGGGTGATGTTGAAAATGTCTCCTGAAATTTGAAAAAAAAAAAAAAAAAAGCGAAAAGCAAAAGTTACAGATATATTTTTTGTGAAATATTGTGCCTTTGCAAAATGGTACAGATACATTATTTTGTGAAATATTGTGCCTTAACCGTTAACGCTATTTATTGATTGATTGATTTCTTTTTTTCTTTATCTATTTATTCTTAGATTAACAACTTACAAAATGCATGAAACATGTTGAAAACCATCATACATTGTGTATAAACTGAAGAGTTTAATGTATTATGTACAACAGTATTGCAGACCTGTTCAACAATGTAAATAAAACAATAATGAATGAAGATTTCAACTACAAAGTACAACATATGTCATGCATGCATTTTCTAATTAGCATGATTAAGAAGCGAAATATTTGATTATTAAGTTATGAGGGTAATAAAAAAAATAAATAAATAAAAATAAAAATCTACTTCCAGTAAATTAACTCGTAAAATTACAATATTTGTAACAACAGACTGATGCATTTGATAGGTTGAGTGCTTCACACCAAACCAAAATGAAACACAACATATATATATATATATATATATATATATATATATATATATATATATACACACATTATGTATTAATTGCTGCAAATCTAACTTGACCAATACACTAATATTAGCACACATGTTGTCTTGAATGGTATTGTTCAATAACACACATGGCATTGGCTATGTTGTCTGACCAACACAAACACACACACACACACACACACACACACACAGGCACGCACAGACACAGAGATATATGAACACACACACACTCACAATTATGCACACACACACACACACACACACACACACACACACACACACACACACACACACTTGCACACAGATATATACAAACATGTGGACATACACACACAAATATACACATGATAATGGATATGCACACACACACACACACACACACACACACACACACACACACACACACACACACACACTCAAACACACTCTCACTAACACACACACACATATGCACACACAAACACACGTGCACACACACACAGCCCCATCTCCTGCGCCCACTGCTCCCCCCCGACCCCTCCCCCCCGACCCCTCCCCCCCCCCCACACACACACATCTTCCTCCCTCCTGCCCACACACTCACTTACACACCTACCAGCAACAACTTCAGTTGACTGGAAGAATTCATCCGGGTGGATGTAGGCAGGCTGGGGCCACAGAACACTGATGCTCAACAGGAAGCCAAGCACTGCCACCATCATCCGTCCGTCCATGTTGTCTACACACAATCATCATTCACTACCTTCAATACTTTTACTAGTATTGATCACTGCCATGCCCCCTTCACCCCAAATATGGAATTAGCTACCATCCAATCTATCACTCCAAACTCTTAAGTCTAAGTGAATCTGAAATCACTTACAAGACTTATATACATATCTTTGTCAAGCATTCCCTTCACTCAATTCACTGCAAACAATACAGACTGTGTGTGCAAATTTCATGTTTCAATTTCTCAAGGAAGCGTCATTGCATTCAGACAAATCCATATATATATATAATACACCCTACGCTCTACACATCTGCTTGGCAGATGCCTGGCCAGCAGCATAACCTAACAGGGTACACGCTTAGTCAGGCCTTGAGTGCATGCATATCTATATATACATTGTTTACCTATCAAAGTAGATTTCTGCTACATAATTTTGCTGGAGGAAAACACTCTCGTTGCCATGGGTTCTTTTTTCAGTGCATCAAGTGCGTGCTGCACACAGGACCCAGGTTTGTCATCTCATCCAAATGACTGGCTGTTTAACTTGATTTTCCAGTCAGACTAGGGAGAAAGGTGTGTGTTTGAGGATGGCTGTTTATGGTGTGTGATTTTAAGTGCATAAATTGAGTGAGTGGAGTGCATTAGTGCATCTTAACCCCAAGATTATGAGCAATATATACATTATATGTATCTATTCTATATATAATTGATTATTATCTTTAGAATGTAGTGATCTAGTAGTGTAGTAACTGCCAATTTTGTAATAACAGCCATCAAGAAAACAATTCTATAAATGAAATAAAATAGATAAGTAATAAGTTGTTGTTTTTCAAAAAGGAAATGGAGGTTTTATTTCAATGTAACATAAAAAAAAACCCTACTGACATTTAATAACACTGATCAGCATTATGTTTATTCACTGCAGCACGTGCAAGCATTTTTCTAGAGTCCCCCCCCCCCTCCCCCTCCCTTGCCCCCTTGCACTGTCATCATCATTGATTCGTTATTTTCATAATCAGACTAGAATTGAGAAAACATTCACTGACTCAGTTTCATACCTGAATTTATGTCATAAAATATCCACACATTTTGTGAACTTAGCAACCAACCACTGCCCCCAAATCCCTGTGTGTGTGTGTGTGTGTGTGTGTGTAGACTGTTTCTTTGTGTGTATCATCACTGTGAATCTTCAGTCGTCTTCCTATAATTTGCGTAATGTAACCAACAACATTAAAACCCACCTGTTGAGTGTGGCTTTACCAGCTTTATGCAACCTTGAAAAATGAAAAGAAAGAAGCAGGTTGTGTTCAAAGGAGTTTCATATGGTTTGGCAGCAATGTTGACCGGTATCAGTTCGAAACTGAACAAAGAAACTGGACTTGATTTCGATGCATAAACCTACACTACAGTAGTGGCAAAAAGGAAATCAAAACATCTCTCGATGCAACAGAACCATGAACTACATAACTTAGTCTCAATGACGCTATGCAGTGTGACATATATTAACAACTGATGCAAAAATTCTGTCAGTTTTTTGGCACGGTGTCTGCTTTTCGCTTTATCGATAGAGTAGCGTCCCCTCCAATTGACTGACCGAACAAAACAAGTAAGGGAATTTAAACGGACTGAACCCGACACTCAGTCTGTCCCGCTGATCTTACAGTGGTGGTTTTCCTTCCTCCAGTGCTTATCATGTTGAAGCTCAAGTTGTCAGGGCAGTGGTCATGTCCTTCCTCCAACTTTTTCGACTCGGAGACTGCTCTCCCCGTCAGCCATAGATAATCACCTATGGTGATGTCAGTTGCCGTCAAAACGGGATGTAACGACAGGATGTAACGAGCCAACCTAATTATTTAATTCTCTTCTTGGTACGAAACAACGATCAAAAGCACAATCTCTGATTAATTTTGTTTATGCGAGTATTAATTATGTATCTATTATTGTTTGATTTTATTTATTAACAAACAAAAAAGTGTTGAAATCATAGCAATTTCACAGTTTCACTGAATGTCTTTAGAAGCCTGGATCGTTCAGTAAACGATCGTCTGCATAACACGCAACTCAGTGAACTCCTCCTTTCATATTGTCATTATCATTCTTCTCCATTATCTTATTCTTTTTCATCATCATCATCTTCTTCTTCAAGATATTCACTGAGTATTGTGATAAGTGACTCACTTGTGATGATTATGATGATGATGACGATTATCGTTATTATCGTCATTTTTGTTATTGTTATCACAACACCACTTCATTTCTATTGTTTCATTGAGCATATAAAGTCGGGTTTTGACTGGTTGAACGAATCGAAAACGCAGCAAGCCGTCACGGAGAGGAAAAAAAAAAAGTTCAAAGGAAACAACTCTTTCACAGCACAAAACATTGCAAAGACATACGGGTTGCTTCCCTTACACTGTGGTTATGAAGTCCGGCTTGCAGTCAGTGCGGATTTGCAGTAGGTAAGTTAATTGCGTGCGTGCAAGCGAGCGTGCGCGTGTGTGTGTGCGCGCGCGCGCGTGTGTGTGTGCACGAGTGTGTGTATGCCTGCGTGTTATCAGTAAAGAATGAATGCGCACGTGTCCAAATCACCGGCCTTCTGGTGAATGATCGAATAGTTAGCCGATACGAAGAAGAAATCGTGTGTGTGTGTGTGTGAGAGAGAGAGAGAGAGAGAGAGAGAGAGAGAGAGAGAGCGCTTGGGAAGGGGATTGCCAGGAGAGTAGGGATAGGGGTGGGGGCCGGGTGTGGGGTTGGGGAGTTAGACTTTTTGCGTGCTAGATTTTCCTTTGATCAGCTTCGGACACTGTCGATCGGTGACTGCAGTGCCGTGTAATCATGGTGACAGTTTATAGATCAGTCCAGCTCAGCCACGGTGGCTCTAAGACTGATTTCTGTCATCGTTAACTGCAGACAGAAAGAGGGAGAGACTGAGAGAGAGAGAGAGAGAGAGAGGGCGGGGCGCAGAACGAACAGAGACAGAGATAGTGACAGACAGAATGAACGACAGATAGATATAGGCAGATAGAAAGAAGGGGGTTAGGGAGAGGGGGGGATCGTGTGACAGAGACAGAAACGGTGGGGGTAGGGGTGGGGACAGACAGAGATAGATATAGAGACAGAAACAGACGCAGGGAGACAGACAGACAACAGAGAGACAGAGATAGAGTCAGAGATCGACAAAGATAGGGGGTAGAGACAGAGGTAGAGACAGACGAAATGAAAGACTGATACCGGACAGAGACAAGCAGATGGAAAACGAGAGAGAGAGACAGAGACAGAGGGAGAGACACAGAGAGACACAGAGCGGAGAGAGACAGAAGGGGTGGAGGGAGGGAGAGGGAGGGAAGACACACACACACTGACTGATACTTGTGTGGTGAATGAATAGATGAGTGACCGAATAAGACATAACACCAGAAACCGAAGCATGCATACTCCACAAAATTCATACATAATAATAATAAAAAACTGGACCCACACACACTTTAAAAAAATCCAATAATTTATTGTCAAGTCGCATTGCTCTGTATCACTGATGCAATATATAAATGTGACGTCGATCATTGACCTGGGATGACATAATTAATTCCAGGACCAGAAAGAATTACGCCAGATTAAAAATTAGAAATTGGAAAAAAGAAGGATTAAAAGGGGAAGGGTTTGGATGGAGAGGAAGGGGGGCGGGGGGGGGGGGGGGGGGGGGGGGGGGGGGGGGGGCAGAGCGAAGATAGCTGGAAAGAAGTGGGCAAGTGTTGAGGGAGGGTGGAAAAATGCACGCTCAAAATTCTGGGGATCACAACGGATGTTAAGTAAAAGAAAAAAAACAACACAAAAAACAAAAACAAACAAAAAAGGGGGTGAAAAGAATAAATAAATAAATAAACAACAGATCGATAAATAAACAAATAGATAAATGACAGGTACAGCAAATGAATAAATAATCAATCAATTAATTGATTAATCAAATGGATAAATGAAACAATGTAATACTTCCACCCATTGCGTTGTTCACAAAACCAACGTCAGTAGAACACAATCACACTGCCTTTTATACTTGATGCTTTAAAAACAAAAACAAAAAGAAAAAACAACAACAACAAAAAAACCCAATTAAACCTCGCTTTTTTTTCTTTTTTTCTTTTTTTTTTTTTTGCTTTTTTTTCTTCTTTTTTTTAAATTCATGCGGCGTTTCTATAGATAAAACAATATAACAATTTTTTTTACATACTGACAAAATGAAATAACGAAGAAGGTGTAGCCTTCACATCAGTCGACCTGGATGATGGGAAAAAGTAAACGTGCAGATGACCTTATTCTCCGTTTTCAATGAAATGAAACAAGGAAAAAAGAAAGAAAGAAAGATAAGAAAACGAAAGGAAGGAGAAAAAAAGGGAAAGAAAGGAAGAATGGCAAAGACGAGGAAAGGAGAACTGAGAAAGAGACCAACTGAACAGCTAAAAGGCGATGTTTTGACCAAGGAAACTTCGTTTCTTTTTTTCTTCTTTTTTTTTTTTTTACCCTTCACACAAGCAAGAGGTTCTCTCTCTCTCTCTCTCTCTCTCTCTCTCTCTCCCCCTCTCTCTCTTCTTTAGAGAGGGCATGGTGTAAAGAAGCTTTCAGCTTATCCAGTTTACCTTCAATAAAAAAAATAATTTGTGATCTCTCTCTCTCTCTCTCTCCTCTCTCCTCCTCCTCTGTCTTCTTCTTCTTCTTCTTCTTAATTTTATTTGATTTTATTGTTATTGTGGTTCTTTTTTCTTT
>NC_134905.1:13784960-13809960 GCF_041734735.1 Babylonia areolata
GAAAGTACCAAAATCCATCTGGACCTTACACACACACACACACACACACACACACACACACACACACACACACAGATATAGATAATTATAAACAGATATATCCGTCTGGACCTCACGTACTGCAGTATTCTAGTGTGTGCTGGTCTGGTACATACATACACAACAATTGGCCAGACGTGATATTATAATATAACAGATGCTGTATTTGCATCCATATTGTGTGCACGTGGAAATGCGGACAAGTGTAAACAGTTTCATCAGTCACAGCTCAGGACCGGGTCTGTTTTTGTTTCTTGTTCTTGTCCCCCCACTCCCCCCACCCCCACTACCCACCCACCCCTCCCCAACTACGGGCGCGAAATGCTGTCGTTGGAAAGTGAAAGAATGAATTTTCAATTATTTCCCCAAATTCCGCAATTACAGCCGTCCCCGAAAAGTACCTCTCGGAATTTCAACAGGAATTTTTTTTCTTCTGTTGTTGTTGTTGCTGCTGCTGCTGCTTTTTTGTTTCTTTTGTATGCTTTTATATTTCTTTAAAGAATTAACATTTATTTCAATAGCTGTTCTTGTTGGTGGTGGTGGTATTTTCATTCTTATCTTATTTAATCATAAGTTATAGAAATGATGTTCAAAAACGAGTACATCATCCATATGATTTTTATAGACAGTGAGCACTCATTGAAGGCCCACCCCCACCACCTATCCAACTCAACCTTCCCTACCCCCCTCCCTCACTGAAGACTGCTGCTGACGCCAAACACAGATGTCAGGTTCACCATTGGGGACTCCCGTGACACAGTCACACACACACACACAAATGATTCAGAAGAAAAAGAGAAAGAAGAAGGAAAAAGAACAAGGATAAGAAAGAAACAAAGAAGAAAATAAAACCCGAAACATTCACAGCTGTCAAGATCCAGACATGGTGAATCTCGCTGCAAGAGCATAATAACAACACACAGCTTTTGGTAAAAAGACAAACGAACCAGACATGTTCAAATAGATGATAATTATTATTAATAAATAAGGGCATCGCTCCAGTCCACCAATAAACACGCTGATGCAGTTCCATGTCTGGAGCACCATTAAAATGTCGATTCCGTTTCCGCCATGCTAGCTGAGAACAGTCTGGAAATGGCTATTGCTGGAGAAAGTTTTTTTTTTCCGAACTTTTTGCTGGAGAAGAGAGTCCAAGGACCATTTCAGGAATGGTTCCAGACCTGAAGCGTCCAAAACAGAGCATTGCTTTCAATGGATTCTAACAGTGTTTGTTTCGAGTTGGGGTTAGGGGTGGGATTAGGGGAATTTCCATTTTTCCCGAAACAGTTCTTGCGGTAATACTTCGTGACAACTGCTTTGCAAAATGTTCTGAAAAAAAAAAAGAAGAGAGAGAGGTTTTTCCACCAAAGTCCTTACGAAGACTTCAGAATATCCACAAAGAGAGCACAGCACCACATGAAGTACTGACGTCACAAAATTAATCAGTTTACATCATTACGGTTTCAGCACCCTCCCACCTCTGCCCCTCACCCCCCAACACTCCCCCTCCCGCAATCCCCCCCCCCCAACTCCTGCCCCCACCCCCCCCTCTTTTTTTTTTTTTTTTTTTTTCAAAACACCAAATATAAGGGAGTGACAAAATACAGGGGATCACTTCACATACTTAGGAGGTTTCGAAGCGAAATATTGCGTAGTCATTGCATTGCACACATGTGTTATTGGTTATTTCTGTTCATGGAGTTCATGTTTTTATGACCACAACGTGCCTCCCAGTTACTTGCTGTAAAGCAGCCATACAGTGAACGTTTACCGAGGACTGGAAAACAGCACAGTGGTGTTTGCGCTGTCATTGCATCAGTCCTTCTCTGACAGAGCGAAGTCCTTGCTTGCTGGCACAGAAAAAAAAAAAAAAAAAAAGTTTTCGCCGAGCTTCGCACTGCCACTTGTCACGTTGAGTACTCTTTGCGAGTCGTAGAATTAAACCTCAGTTCGCAATGTTATTCACAACTGGTAGTTCTTTTGTTTGGGTTTGTGTGTGTGTGTGTGTGTGTGTGTGTGTGTGTGTGTGTGTGTGTGTGTGTGTGTGTGTGTGTGTTTGTTTTGTTTTTTGTTGTTGTTTTTTTGTTGTTGTTGTCGTTGTTGTTTTTTGTATTGTTTTTGTTTGTTTTTTACTGACGCAAGTGACACCACTTTTTACGAAGTCCACGAACGCACAAAATTCATTGTCCATGCCCACTGAGGATATGAATCACACAGAGCTCTTTCTGTGTTGGTGTGTTGATCTGTCAGTGTCAATTCTTGTGGACTCTCAAAACGAAACGCAACGCCAGAGGCCACGTAGAAAGCAAAGAGCCATAGTTAATGGATAAAACCCTGGCTTCATGGAAATCAGAAACTGTGTCAGTGAGAGAGGTCAATGATTACAGCAACTACTGTATCAACGGAAGCTTTCTTCAGTCCAGGTACTGAAGGAGGCGTCACTGCGTTCGGACAAATCCATACACGCTACACCACATCTGCTAACTGAAGCAGACGTTGACCAGCAGCGTGACCCAACGCGATTAATCGTCAGACCTTGAGAAAAAAAAAAGAAAGAAAAAGAAGTCAATCACCGGATTTGTTCCGTGCCGGAAACCTGGGACTGAACAGACCAGGGACCTTTACATCTTCAGTCTGACTCTCTACCCAACTGAGCTGTTCTTGTTCTCTTATAGGTGAGGAGGACTTTAACGAATCAGACCCAGCATGAAACTTATCCAATCATTCTGTCCAACAATAACCACGAGGACTCCAAGGAACCAGGCCCAGCATGGAACTGATCCTGTCATTCTGAGCATCAATGACCAGGGGGACTCCAACATAGCAGACCAGTCCAACAAGGACCAGCAGGACTCCAAGGAACCAGACCTAGCATGGAACTGATCCAATCATTCTGTCCAACAAGGACCAGCAGGATTCCAAGGAACCAGACCTAGCATGATGCTGATCCAATCATTCTGTCCAACAAGGACCAGCAGGACTCCAAGGAACCAGACCTAGCATGATGCTGATCCAATCATTCTGTTCAACAAGGACCAGCAGGACTCCAAGGAACCAGACCTAGCATGGAACTGATCCAATCATTCTGTCCAACAAGGACCAGCAGGATTCCAAGGAACCAGACCTAGCATGATGCTGATCCAATCATTCTGTTCAACAAGGACCAGCAGGACTCCAAGGAACCAGACCTAGCATGGAACTGATCCAATCATTCTGTCCAACAAGGACCAGCAGGACTCCAAGGAACCAGACCTAGCATGATGCTGATCCAATCATTCTGTTCAACAAGGACCAGCAGGACTCCAAGGAACCAGACCTAGCATGGAACTGATCCAATCATTCTGTCCAACAAGGACCAGCAGGATTCCAAGGAACCAGACCTAGCATGGAACTGATCCAATCATTCTGTCCAACAAGGACCAGCAGGACTCCAAGGAACCAGACCTAGCATGGAACTGATCCAATCATTCTGTCCAACAAGGACCAGCAGGACTCCAAGGAACCAGACCTAGCATGATGCTGATCCCATCAGTCTGTGCAGCAATGACCGACCGCCACCTCTTTGCAGGCCTCGACGATCCAGCAGTTTAGAGTTTCAGTTTCTCAAGGAGGCGTCACTGCATTTGGACGAATCCATGTCATAGACGCTACAGCACATCTTGCTAGGTAGCTTCCTGACCAGCATCATGGCCTAACGCCTTTTCTGAAGCATTGAGTGCATGCATATATATTTGTGTACTTAGACAGGAATTTTGCCAGAGGATAACACTTTTGTTGTCTTATTTTTTCAGTGCATGCTGCACACAAGACCTCGGTTTCTCGTCTCATCCGATCAGCTAGACGCTCAGTCACTGCAGTGGAAGATAAACGTCTAAACCATTCTGCCTCCTTGCCCCTTTTGATCCAGCAGACCAGCTCAAGCAAGAAGGACTTTACAGAGACGAACACATACAAAAATCGAAGACTCCCTCTGCATTTTTAACCATCACCATGGACACCCGCTGACACAAAACAATAACGCAGCCATAGAAACCAACACCGCTTCAGCGAAAGAACAACCAACACCTCCACACAAGACTCCAACACCTCCACACAAGACTCCAACACCCCCATCCAACAGTCAACACCTCCACACAAGACTCCAACACCCCCATCCAACAGTCAACACCTCCACACAAGACTCCAACACCCCCATCCAACAGTCAACACCTCCACACAAGACTCCAACACCCCCATCCAACAACCAACACCTCCACACAAGACTCCAACACCCCCATCCAACAGTCAACACCTCCACACAAGACTCCAACACCCCCATCCAACAGTGAGACTGAAAAAAATAAAAAAATCAGGAGATTATGTCTCCACTCCTCCGGGTGTTAAAGGTAAAACTGTTTTACGGGTTAAGCCCCGCAGGTTCTCACGGCCATCAAGGACAGTAAATTTATATCCACTGTGTCTTGGGCTCGGCATAGGAAGGCAGGGCCAATTCCTCTCCTTCCAGATGCCCCCCACAAAAAAACAAAAACAAAAAACAAACAAACAAAAAACATCATCATCATCAACAACACGATACGAAAACTCCACACAACAACAACAAAGTTGTCATATAATGGACTCCTTGTTCACCAAAGCCGCCGATAAGCTGGAAGACTGCACTCTCTCTCCCCCACCACCACCACCACCTCCTCCTCCTCCAACACCACCACCACCACCTCCTCCATCCACCCCAGACTTTTCCACCCCCACCGCCCCCCCACTAACGACGCTGCCAGGCCCGTGGTGTAGTACTGGGCCCCCAGAGACAACCCCCACCACTGCCCCAGGCCCCGTGCCGGTGACTCCACGGTCGTCGCTGAGGTCCGTGCTGGCGATGCTGTCGCTGTGTGCGAGGTGCATCTCCAGCTCGTTGAGGCGACTCTCCACGTCCCACTGCTGCTGAGACAGCTTCACCGTCAGTGCCGTGTTCTCCCCTTCCAGCTGGGCCAGGCGCTCCCGTAGCCTGTGTGTGCACAACATGCGTGTGTGTTCGTCAGCATGCACACGCACACACACACACACACACACACACACACACACACACACACACATATATATATATATATATATATATATATATATATATATATATATTATATATATATAGAGAGAGAGAGAGACATATATATATATATATATATATATGTGTGTGTGTCTGTGTGTGTGTGTGTGTGTGTGTGTGTGTGTGTGTGTGTGTGTGTGTTCGCACACGCACGCAATACGCGCTCGCACGCATACACACACATGCATACGCACACGTACACACTCGCAGGTATGTAACAAGGTCACGCACATGTATACGCACACGAACGCACGCACAAGTGTACACACACTCACACACGTGTAAACGCACATGTACGCACGCGCAAATGTACACACACGCTCACACAGACATGCATGCACGCACATACACATACAGGTGTGCACGCGCTCACACAACACATACACACACACACACACACACACACACACACACACACACACACACATGTATGCGCACATTCCACACGCACACGCAATACGCGGACCCACGCATGCACAAATGTACATACGCTCACACAGACACACACACACGCAAGCACACACACATACACACTCTGAGGGGAACACGCGCACACAAATACACACACATGCATGCATGGGCATCTGTATGATGATTATCACAAAATAGTCAAAAGGTTAACCTGAAGACAGAAAGAAAATACACACAGACACAGGCGCACAGACAGACACGGACACACACACACACACACACACACACACACACACACACACACACACACAAAGACGTTTCGTTTAGTTATTTATAGTCTGTTCATCTAAGATGATGATATAAGACTGAATACACACACACACACACACACACACACACACACACACATTTTCGGTTAGAATCACAATTATGGATAAAACGTTAAATAAAAGACCGAACTGACACACACATATCAACCCCACCCCACCCCCACCCCATCAACCACTAATCCCCATCCCCACCCCACCCCCCACTCCCCAACCCACACCTACACACTACACCACACCCCCTAAACCCCACTACACACAAACCTGGAAATCTCCTTCAACAAAATGTCCGCCTGGTTCTCTCCCCGGATGGGCGACCCTCCACCTCCTCCACCTCCACCTCCTCCTCCTCCTACCCCTCCAGCCAGGGGCAGGGTGGTGGCGGTGGAGGGGCCGCCATGATGACCTAGCATCGGGGAGAGGGGGTGAGGGAGGGGGCCGGGTGGGGGGTGGTGGTGGAAGGGGGAGAGGGGCTGTTGTCCCGGGGGCTGGGGGGCGAGGAGGGAGGTCTGGGAGGCGGAGATCGCCAGGTGGTTGGCCGTCAGCTGCTGGGGGCCGGGCCCAGCGACACCGGTAGCAGTGCCACCCCCTGGTGGTGGTGGTGGTGGTGGTGCCTGCGTCACGGCTTGCGTCACCCTACGTAGCCCTGGAAAAAACAAGTTGTACATATGGGGAAAAAATGTATATATATATATATATATATTTGTGTGTGTGTGTGTGTGTGTGTGTGTGTGTGTGTGTGTGTGTGTGTGTGTGTGTGTGTGTGTGTGTGTGTGTGTGTGTGTGTGTGTGTGTGTGTGTGTGTGTGTGTGTGTGTGTGTGTGTGTGTGTGTGTGTGTGTGACCAAGCTGCTGGGTAGCAGCGAAAATTCAGATTTTTTATTTTATTTATTTATCTTTTTTTTTTTTTTTGTTTAACAAAATAAGTGATGGTTTTCAACTTTGTTTTATTCATTTTAAATATATATATATATATATAATATTTTTTTTTTTTTTTTTTAATTATTATTATTATTTTTTTTTCTTCAAATGAATTTCGTCCTTCTTCAGGAAGACTTAAAGAGTAAAGGGCAGAGATAAAAAAAAACCCCAAAAAAACAACAACAACAAAAACAAAAACCAACACACACACACACACACACACACACACACACACACACACACACACACAGAATTTTTGGTCAGGACTCCAACTGCGCATCGCCACAGTGCAGAATTATCCATACTTCTTTTCTGTCTCTCTTTTGTTGATTTATTCATTTGTTGTTTGTTGTTATTTTTTGTTGTTGTTTTTTTTTTTTTTTTTAATTGATGTTCAGTGTCTGCTGAAAATAGTCATAATCATTAATTTTACTTCCGTGTTAGTAAGGGGGAAAAAACACCACCAAACAAACAAGCTAACTAACTAACAACAACAAAACCAATTGGAAATATTACATAATGGTACTCATTTTCAAGTTCCCCAGAACTCTGTTTTTGTTGGGGTTTTTTGTTTGTTTGTTTTTGTTGTTGTGGTGGTTTTTTTTTTTTTTTTTTTTTTTTTTTTTTTTTTGAGGTTGTTGTTTTGTTTGGGTTTTTTTTTGTTTTGCTTTTTTTCAAACCTAACCATTCTTTACCTGTGTGTCTCACAACTCACCCGGAGAAGGCGAAGGCGGGTAGGGCAGGGGGGAGGTGTAGGGGGCCAGGAAGGAGAGAGGAGTGACCTGCCCTTGCTGACTACCCGCTCCGTAGGGCGGCGGGTAGGTGCCGTGAGGCGGGTAGGTCGTGTAGCTGATCGGGTGCGGGGCCTGGTGCAGCGGGGTACCTGAGTGAGGATCCGCCACCAGGGTAGTGGCCCCTGGTTGGTCACAAGACACATGAAAATAGCATAGATAGATAAACGAATACATAACCAAATGAATAGATAGTTAGATTAGTAAATAAATAAATAAATAAGTTCATAAATAAATAAGTTAATAAATAAATATGAAATAAAACGATTTTGGTCAAAATCAAACAAAATAAGACACAATAAGATACAATAAGAGAAACGTGAGAAGACGATGGTATCTATACGGTTTTGTTCAACAGTATTAAGTTAATCGATCATTGGTTAACGACATTTTCATTATATATATATATATATTAGTTATACCTTATCTTGTTGACTGAATGATTGGTTGAAGGGTTCGTCGACCGATACTGATTCTTTGATCAGACAGACACACGCACACACACACACACACACACACACACACACACACACCAAAACCGGAGAATAAAGTAACAACTCCAATCTTTCTCTCTTCTCTCTTTTTTTCATTCTTTCTCTCTTTATCTCTCTCACACGCTCTGTCTCTTACTCTCTCTCTCTCTCTTCCCCCGCGACCCCCGCTGCGCCCCCCCCCCCCCCTCTCTCTCTCTCTCTCCCTCGCCCTCCAATTCTCTGGCTATCTCTCTCACTTTGTCACCTTGTCACTCTCGCCCTCAATCTCTCTCTCATTCATATACAAGCTAATTTGTGTATACAAGCTAATTTCTTCTGTCATTGCTGCAGTGTGCACACATGTCAAATGCTGGGTATTAGGACAGGTCAAGAACTTCCTTTTCCATGGCCTTTTTTTTTTTTTTTTTTTTTTTAATTTACTACTTTTCTTAATTTGATCCAGTGCACTTTTTATTTACCTGCTTGCTACGTGAACGTGTATAGCATGAGCAGCATTGACTTGAAGTTGCAGACCTTTTGAATGGAGAGAGTTGTTTCTCTTTACTGTTGTTTAAAGTTTTTACTGCCCTGGCTTCATTGTTCATTCACTTCCTCTCTTTCAGTTCTTCTCTCTTTCACTCTCTCCACCATTCAGTCGTTCTCTCTCTCCCTCTCCCACTTCTCTACATCCTGCCCCCCCCCCCCAGCCCCCCTCTCCCTCTCTCTCTCTCTCAACTTTGTCTTTCCTTTCTCTCGTATCTCTCTCCCCTTCTCAACCCCCCCCCCCCCACTCCCTCTCTCTCCATACTAGCTTGGGATTGTCGGAAAAAGAAATTAACTTCGGAAGCTTTACAGTTATCAAAACACACACACACACACACACACACACAAACAAAAAAACAACAACAAAAAAACAACAACCAAAAACAAAACAAAAACAAAAAAAAACCCAGTTACCCTGATGTCAGTTCCACAGTTTATAATCATGAATGATTTTGTAGAAAGTTGGATGGTCGAGCTTTTTTATTTTCCGTTTAATCTTAGCAATATGTTTTATCTTATGATTTTGTTGATGTTATTGTTGTTGTTGTTGTTGTTTTGGTCGTTGATTGTTGCTGTTGTTGTGCTCTTAGCAATGTGTTAATTTCTCTGTAAACCGCCAAACCGCGTTATTCTTTTCTTCATACATTATCCCCCTTGCCACAGGATGGTATTGTCAATGGTAATAAAACAATGTCCGTGTCACACTTCTCCCTCACCCACTATCTCTCTCATACTCTTTTTTTTTTCTTTCTTCCCCCCTCCTCTCTCTCTCAGCCCCCGCCCCCCCCCCCCCCCCCCCCGTACCCCCAACCCTCCCCAAACCACCACCACTACACCACCACACCCCTTCTCTCTCTCTCTTCTTTCCTCACCAGTCACTGATGACACGTAAGTATTGTACGAGTGCTGAATCTGCTGCTGATGTTGTTGTTGCTGTTGTTGTTGCTGCTGCTGCTGCTGGACAAAGAATGACGGCGAAGCTTGCATGGCAGGAGAAGGAAGAGGACCACCCCCACCACCACCTCCACCACCACCCGCCCCCCTCCGGGGCGAGGAGGGGGGAGAGAAGGGCGAGGACCTGTTGCCTTCTCTGTGCTCAGGAGGTCCCGGGGCGACAGGGGAGCGGAGGAGAGGGGGGGTGTCGGTGATGGAGGTGAGGGTGGAGGTGGTGAGGTTGTAGGTCACCTCCTGCTGGGAGTCCGCCGAAGACAGACGTCTCCTCTGGTGCTGGTGCTGGTACTGGTGTTGGTGTTGGTACTGCTGCTGCTGTTGTTGTAGGAGCAGTAGCTGCTCCGCTTCTTCCTCCACGCACCTGTCACGGGGAGAGAACAGAATAGAATATGTCTTTATCACCAAGTGTACCGGGGTCACAAGGAATATTGGGCGGGGGTGGGGTGGGGGGGGGGGGGGGGGGGGGGGGTAGTACATAACAAGATAAGAACGTAAATCGAAAATCATACACAAACACAGATACAGAAATTGGGATACATACAAGTGCAATTTCAATATAAAAACCTGTGCATACTCACACACGCACGCACTGCACACACACACACACACGCACACACACACACACACACACACACACACACACACACGCACTTGGCTGAACTGTAAAAGAGCCCATGGCAACATAAGTGATGTCCTCGGGCAAAATTCTGTTGAAGAATTCCACTCTGAGAAGGTACACAAAATGTGTAAGTGCAATACACTCATCAAAGCCTGACTTGCGTGTTTGGTCATGCCGCTGGTCAAGCACCTGCCTGGATGGTATGGTGTAGCGTATATGAATTTGTCCGAACGCAGTGACGCCCCCTCCTCCCCCCCCCATCCCCTCCAGACCCCCCCACCCCCACCCCCCACCCCCCACCCCCCCTTGAGAAACTGAAACTGCACCTGCCAGTGTTGCAGCCACACACACACACACGTTGCGTGCGTTAATGTTGGAGTGAGTAGCGGTTGTTGGATTCCTTTTTTTTCTTGATATGTAAATCTGGTGGATGGACCTAGTGGGTTATGTAGTTGGTTGGGATCGAATTGGTTGATCTGAATGACTGGTCGATCTGTTGGCTGGTTAGTTGAAGCATGCAGTACAGTAGAGTACAGTACAGTACAGTACAGTACAGTGCAGTGCAATACAGTACAGTGCAGTACAGTACAGTGCAGTACAGTACAGTGCAGTACAGTACAGTGCAGTACAGAGCAGTACAGTTCAGTACAGTACAGTGCAGTACAGTACAGTGCAGTACAGTGTAGTACAGTACAGTGTAGTACAGTGCAGTACAGTACAGTTCAGTACAGTGCAGTACAGTGCAGTGCAGTACAGTTCAGTACAGCGCAGTACAGTGCAGTGCAGTGCAGCTCAGTACAGTTCAGTGCAGTTCAGTGCAGCTCAGTACAGTTCAGTACAGTGTAGTACAGTGTAGTACAGTGCAGTTCAGTACAGTGCAGTACAGTGTAGTACAGTACAGTGCAGTACAGTGCAGTACAGTACAGTTCAGTACAGTGTAGTACAGTGCAGTGCAGTACAGTACAGTACAGTGCAGTACAGTGCAGTACAGTGCAGTACAGTGCAGTGCAGTACAGTGCAGTACAGTGCAGTACAGTACAGTGCAGTGCAGTACAGTGCAGTACAGTGCAGTGCAGTACAGTGCAGTACAGTGCAGTACAGTACAGTGCAGTGCAGTACAGTGCAGTACAGTGCAGTACAGTACAGTGCAGTGCAGTACAGTGCAGTACAGTGCAGTGCAGTACAGTACAGTACAGTGCAGTACAGTGCAGTACAGTACAGTACAGTACAGTACAGTGCAGTACAGTACAGTGCAGTGCAGTGCAGTGCAGTACAGTACAGTTCAGTGCAGTACAGTTCAGTACAGTGCAGTACAGTACAGTTCAGTACAGTGCAGTACAGTTCAGTGCAGTACAGTTCAGTACAGTGCAGTACAGTACAGTACAGTGCAGTGCAGTACAATACAGTACAGTGCAGTGCAGTACAGTGGAGTACAGTGCAGCATAGTGCAGTACAGTGCAGTACAATACAGTACAGTGCAGTGCAGTACAGTGGAGTACAGTGCAGCATAGTGCAGTACAGTACAGTACAATATAGTGCAGTACAGTGGAGTACAGTACAGTACAATATAGTGCAGTACAGTGCAGTGCAGTACAGTACAATATAGTGCAGTACAGTGCAGTACAGTACAGTACAATATAGTGCAGTACAGTGCAGTACAGTACAGTAAAATATAGTGCAGTACAGTGCAGTACAGTACAGTACAATATAGTGCAGTGCAGTGCAGTACAGTACAGTACAATATAGTGCAGTACAGTGCAGTACAGTACAGTACAATATAGTGCAGTACAGTGCAGTACAGTACAATATAGTGCAGTACAGTGCAGTACAGTACAGTACAATATAGTGCAGTACAGTACAGTACAATATAGTGCAGTACAGTGCAGTACAGTACAGTACAATATAGTGCAGTACAGTGCAGTGCAGTACAGTACAGTACGGTGCGGTACAGCACGGTACAGACTGAAGCAATGAAGCATGCTGTACCTCTTTGACTCACTCACCTGCTGCAAGTTCTACCCTATTTTATTATGAGAGGGTGCTTCGTTGGAATCAGTTGAGTGCACGATGGAGCATGTTCTACCTCTCTGAACTCATTCTCACCTGCTCAGCAGAGTTATCCTCGCTCTGCGTGGACTAACTCACCTGCTCAGCAAAGTTATATATATATATATATATCGCTCTCTTTTTGACTCATACTCACCTGCTCAGCAAATTGTACCCTGTACGCAAAGGTGCTTTGTCAGAATGAGTGCGCAATGAAGCAAGCGTGTCCTGCCTCTTTGAATCACTCACCTGCTCAACGAAGTTATCCCCCTCCTTTGGATTCATTCACCTACTCAACAAGTTATCCCTTTTGGACTCAACTGCTCAGCAAAATAATCTCTCTTTACACTCACTCACACACTCACCTGCTCAGCAGGTTATTCTCTGCTCTGCGTGGAATCTAGCTTCCGGTCACGCTCTCTATTTGAGTCACTCACTTGCTCAGCAAAGTTATCCCTCTCTTTTGACTCACTCACTTGCTCAGCAGGTTATCATCTATATAATGGTGCTTCGTCAGAATCACAGGTGAGTGCGTGATGAAGCACTGGACTCGCTCTCACCTGCTCAACAGACTTATATCCCTCTCTCTTTGGAATGACTCACACACTCATCTGCTCAGCAAACTTACACCCCTCTCTCTTTGAACTGACTCAAACTCAAACACACACTCACCTGCTGAGCAAACTTACACCCCTCTCGCTTTGGACTGACTCAAACTCAAACACACTCACCTGCTCAGCAAACTTACACCCCTCTCTCTTTGGACTGACTCAAACTCAAATACACTCCCCTGCTCAGCAAACTTATATCCTTCTCTCTCTTTGGACTGACTCAAACACACTCACATGCTCAGCAAAGTTATATCCCTCTCTCGTTGGACTGACTCAAAACATACACACTTCCCTTCTGAGCAAACTTACATCCCTCTCTCTTTGCACTCACACACTCACCTGCTCAGCAAAAGTGTTATATATATCTCTCTCTCTTTGGACTGACTCACACACACACTCACCTGCTCAGCAAACTTATATCCCTCTCTCTTTGGACTGACTCACACACACTCACCTGCTCAGCAAAGTTATACCCCTCTCTCTCTTTGGACTGACTCAAACTCACACACACTCACCTGCTCAGCAAACTTATATCCCTCTCTCTCTTTGGACTGACTCACACACACTCACCTGCTCAGCAAACTTATATCCCTCTCTCTCTTTGGACTGACTCACACACTCACACACACACACTCACCTGCTCAGCAAACTTATACCCCTCTCTCTCTTTGGACTGACTCAAGCTCACACACACTCACATGCTCAGCAAACTTACATTCCTCTCTCTTTGCACTGACTCACACACTCACACACACTCACCTGCTCAGCAAACTTACACCCCTCTCTCTTTGGACTGACTCAAACTCAAACACACACTCACCTGCTGAGCAAACTTATATCCCTCTCTCTCTCTCTTTGGACTGACTCTCTCTCTCTCACACACACACACACACACACTCACCTGCTCAGCAAGTTATCCTCGCTCTGTGTGGACTCCAACTTCCGGCGTCGCTCGGCGTCAGCCTGCTCTCCCCTGTCCTGCAGGGCCTGATGCCTGGCAGAGCCCGGGGCGGTGGAGGAGAGGAGGCTGGAGGGCAGGGTGTGGTACCTGGGCACCAGCATGGCGTCCAGGGGCACCTTCCCCGTGGACTCCACGAGCCCTGGGGTGCTGCGGCTTCGCTCTAAGGCTGTGGATGGGGATTTGTTTGTTTTGCACGTGTGCGGGTACGTACGTACGTATGTATGTACACAAACAAACACATATACAGACAGACGCACGCGCGTATACTCATACGCGCACGCGCACGCGGACGCGCGCGCGCGCACACACACATACAAAACACACACACACACACACACTCGCACACATACCACAACACACACACACACACACACACACACACACACACACACACACACCACTAAACACACACACACACACACACACACACACACACACACCACAAAACACACACACACACACACACACACACACACACACACACCACTAAACACACACACACACACACACACACACACACACACACACACCACAAAACACACACACATTCGCACACACACACACACACACACACACACACACACACACACCACTAAACACACACACACACACACACACACACACACACACACACACACACACACACACACACACACACACACACACACACACACACACACACACACCACAACACAAACCTTTCTCCAGCGGCTGTTTCTTGTACTTGGCGAGGCGCTTGACAGCGATGGCCTCCAGCTTGACCCTGGCGGCAGGGTACTCCTTGAGGACGTCCCACATGTCCTTCTTGGACAGGCAGAAGAGATCCGAGTAGCCTACGGACCTCACGCTGGCAGTCCGCCGGTTGCCCGCAGTGCCCATGTTCAGGATGCTGATCTCCCCGAAGTAGCTGCCTGTCTCGACAGCGACAACGTGACAGCGGTGGTAGTAGTGGTAGGAGGAGGAAGAGGAGGAGAAGAAGGAGGTTCAGTAGTAGTAGTAGTAGTAGTAGTAGTAGTAGGAGGAGGAGGAGGAGGAGGAACAGTAGTAGTAGTAGTAGTGGTAGTAGTAGGAGGAGGAGGAGGAAGAGGAGGAACAGTAGTAGTAGTAGTAGGAGGAGGAGGAGGAGGAACAGTAGTAGTAGTAGGAAGAGGAGGAGGAAGAGGAGGAACAGTAGTAGCAGCAGTAGTAGTAGTAGCAGCAGCAGCAGTAGTAGTAGTAGGAGGAGGAGGAGGTGCAGTAGTAGTAGTAGCAGTAGTAAAAGGAGGAAGAGCAGCAGCAGTGACAGTAGTAGTAGCAGTAGCAGTATTAGTTGTAGTAGTAGTAGGAGGAGGAGTTACAGCAGCAGGAGTAGTAGTAGTAGTAGTAGCATCAGCATCGGCATCAGCAGAAGTAATAGTTGTAGTAGTAATAGCAGTAGTTGGAGGAGGAGGAGGAGGAGGAGGGGGAAGTAGAGGAGCAGCTAGTAGTAGTAGTAGTAGTAGTAGTAGTAGTAGTAGTAGTTGCAGCAGCAGCAGCAGTTATGGGTAATCGATGGCAATGGCCATTCATGACTACATCAGAAAATTTCACCTTCATCCTCTGTCCTGATTGGAAGCTTATGTTATTGTTTTCATGGGCGAATTCCTCAAGAAGCAGCAGCAGCAGCAGCAGCAGCAGCAGCAGTAGTAGTAGTAGTAGTAGTACAGTGCAATGCAATGCAATACTGCACAACACAACACAACGCAACGCAACGCAATGTTATGTTATACGATGCAATACAATGCAATACGATGCAATGCAATGCAGTGCAATGCAATGCAACATAATACAATGAATTCATTTGACTGACCTGGTTTCAGTGTAGCCAGGACGGTTTTCCCGTTGTCTGCCACGACGTGTAGTCTTCCTCTGTTGACGATGTACATCTCTTTCCCAACCTCACCTGTCAACACACAGGTGACAACATGCCTGAGGAAAAAGACAAACGTGACTCTTAAAATACATCTTACCTCACTACCACACACACACACACACACACACAAATTTTTTTTTTTTTTTTTTAAATCCATGCCTCCTCAAAACAGATTTGTATCCACACAGAGTAATATGTTACGACAATAGAACAATCCTATCCAGTCCAGTCCAGTCCAGTCCAATACAATACAATATAACACAACACAATCCAATCCAATCCATTACTATACATTTGAAGTGATGGCCCAGATGTAACGCGTCCGCCGAGGAAGCGAGAGAATCTGAGCTGGTTCGAATCACAGGTCAGCCGCCGATATCTTATCCCCCTCCACTAGACCTTGAGTGGTGGTCTGGACGCTAGACATTCGGATGAGACGATAAACCGACGTCCCGTGTGCAGCATGCACTTAGCGCACGTAAAAGAACCCACGGCAACAAAAGGGTTGTTCTGGCAAAATTCTGTAGGAAAATCCACTTCGATAGGAAAAACAAATAAAAACTGCACACAGGAAAAAAATACAAAAAATGGGTGGTGCTGTAGTGTAGCGATGCGCTCTCCCTGGGGAGAGCAGCCCGAATTTCACACAGAGAAATCTGTTGTGACAAAAAGAGAACTACAATACAATTACATTGTTCAAAAACATAAAGGAAAGGGTGTGTTATTTCCACGCTTATCATTTACTCGAAGTAACAAAAGCAGAAGAACAAGAAGAACAAGACCAAGAAGAACAAGAATACCGAGAAGTACAAGAACATGTTAGACAAGAAGAACAAGAACAAGGAGATGAACAACAAAAAGAGTAATGACAAGAACAAGAACAATGAAACACGGAAAAGCAAGAAGAAGAAGAAGGAGAAGAAGGAGAACAAGAAGAAGAACAACAACAACAACATCAACATCAACAAGGAACTGATTCAGGATGCGGGCCACAGAGAGACGTGATCCAAGAATCGAAAGCAGAGAAGCCTTCCATTACAGGAAGATTCAAAACAGAAACTGTAAGACTTGTTCCCCGCCAACTAAATCATCGAATTATGGACATAAATTTTAGTGTGTTTTTTTTTCTTGTTTCCTGCACATGACAATGGTGAATGAGCATATATTCGATGCTGCTGACTAAATCATCGAATCAGGGACATTTTATTTTCCTTGTTTCCTTCACATAGACGAAGGTGAATGGGGATATTATGTTCGATGCTGCTGCTGCTACTATGGAGATCCAGTATGGGTGGAGTGATGGCCTAGAGGTAACGAAGAGAAATCGGTTGTGATGAAATGAAATACAAGTACAAATATAGGTCTGAGACCCCGAGAAAGTTCTGAACTCCACGTTTCACTTCTTAATAACATATCATATATCCCGGTATTACCGAGCTCGAGAGATACACACAATAAACCCACAGTTTCTGGTCCAAATTTGAGCATCACTCTCAAGAGGAAAACCCCAGCACATTAATTAACTCTGGTTAATTAAGCGGCAATCACGGGCCGAAAATAAAAACCATCTACGACGGGACTGGAACCTGCGTCCTTTCAGCTGTTTGTCCACGGGGCCAATTGCCCCACTGTAACGGATGGTTAGGATTACATTATTTGGGGATTTTTTTTTCTATGTTGTTTCTGTCAATCTGTTCGTCTGTCTTGGAAAAAACAAAACTAAACAAAAACAACCTGAAATATCTGACGACGGTAACGATAAGCAAAGAAAGCTAACCTCTCTCTCTGTGTCACTCTGTCTCTGTCTCTCTCTTTCTCTCTCTCTCTCTCTCTCGCTCTCTCTCTCTCTCTCACACACACACACACACACACACACACACACAATTGCTCACTGTCTTTCCATCCCACTCTCTCCATTTCTTTCCCCCTATTTCTCACTCACCTACTCACGCGATAACTCAATCTCTTCCACACACTTCTCCCCCTTCTCTGTTTCTGTCTGTCTATCTCTCCCCCCACCCCCCCACCCCCGCCCTCTCTCTCTCTCCCTCCCCTCTCTCTGTGTCTATCTGGCTGTCTCTCTTCTCTGCCTGTCTGTCTGTCTGTCTCTATATCTCTTTCTCTCTGTATGTCTGTCTCTGACTCTCTGTCTCTGTCTGATTCCGGTCCTCCTCCTTCCCTAGTGGTCTCTCATTTCTCCAAACTTCCTCTCCCTCCCCTCACCCCCCACACACACTACCTCCTCAACCCTCCAGCCTACCCCCAACCTCACACACACACACACACACACACACACACACACACACACACACACACACACACACACACACACTTCCCCTCAGTCGTACTCTCCATGAAATATCCGAAACGTAACCAAGGAGAGCAACCGCAGTAACCGAAGGGAGGTAAATCCTCACGGGATCTTCCCTTATGGCCAGATTGGTCTCCCTTGGATAATTACCCCCCCTCCCACCCCCACCCCCCCCTCCCCAACCCACCACCTCTCCCCCTGGGTAGGGTAAAGGGGTGGGGGTGGGGGGTGTAGATGACGTATGGAGCGTTCTTTTTGCATGCAAATGAGGCCCCCGGAGTCGCCCTGTAAAGTGGAACTGGAAAGTGTCCTTTAGAGCCCAGGAAATGGACCTGGTGAGGGGCATCGCCAGAACGGGCCCCTTCTCCAAATCTGTCCCCAGGCGGTTTTTGTTTTGTTTTTGTTCTTGTTTTTTTTTTCTCCCAGGTTTTTGTTGTTGTTTGTTTGTTTTGTTCTTGTTGTTGTTGGTAGTAGTGGTAGCGGTGGTGTTTTTACTTGTTTGTTGTTATCGTCGTCGTTGCTGTTGTTGATTTTATATCATTTTCGGTGGTTGTTGTTGTTGTTTTTGCGTGTGTTTTGTTTTTGTGATTTTTCGTTTTGTTTAGGTTAGCATTAGTAAACATGTTTTCTATGTTTCGAGTTAATCTTGACACGTCTTGGGCACTGACCAAGCGCGTAGTATTTACAGTGCAATCTTCAACAACAACAACAACAAAACTCAAAGCGATGTCTCGTTTCGTTCTTGATAAAGTACTTTATTACCATTTCGCAAACTGCTCTTACATAATAATAATAATAATAATAATGATGATGATGATGATGATGATGATGATGATAATAATAATAATAATAATAACAATACAACAACAACAACAACAATATTAATAATAATAATAATAACTGTATAGCGCTGAATCTTGTGCAGAGACAAATCAAAGTGCTTTCGCACCAGTCGTTCACACGTACGTATAACTCTAAAACTTGAGAAACTGAAGACAAGGAAGAGGTATGGAAGGGAGGCAGGCTATCTTGGGAATAGGTGGGTTTGAAGTGCGTTGTAAGTGAACGTGTATATGAACGCACTTGCAAAGAAATCATTTTGAAAATGGTAAGAAAAAAAATCACAGCTCCGAAGTCAGTGCCAATTAACTTTCTGAAATTGTTTTATGCAGAAAAGGGAAATCCGGAAGAATTTGAGCAGGCTATAAAGTTTCATGCATATTCACTTTCGCCCGAAACTTCTTTAAGATCCAATTCCCCGTCCCGAAATAACTACAGATTATTGCGATTTGTGTTTGATTAATATTGTTGATCGGCAGTGATGCTGAATATGAACCTTCACATTCAAGATGGATGACAGGATATTTAAGTGATCTTGTCTGTCAAAACCCTGTCATGAGCACTTTGGTTTCTTCTTCTGCTGCTTCTTTCTTTCGTTCTTTCTTTCTTTCTTCTTCTTCTCATCCTCCTCCTCCTTCTTCTTCTTTTCTTTCTTTCTTTTTCTTTCTTTCTTTCTTCTTTCCTTTCTTTCTTTCTTTCTTCTTCTTTTCTTTCTTCCTTTCTTTCTTTCTTCTTCTTCTTTCCTTCCTTCCTTTCTTCTTCTTCTCTTTCTTTTTTCTTTCTCCTTCTTTTCTTTCTTCCTTCCTTTCTTTCTTTCTTCTTCTTTCCTTTCTTTCTTTCTTCTTCTTCTCTTTCTTTTTTCTTTCTCCTTCTTCTTCTTCGTCTTTTCTTTCTTTCTTTCTTTCTTTCTTTCTTCTTCTTCTTCCTCTTCTTCTTCTTCTTCTTCTTCTTCCTCCCCACCCTCATCTATGTGAAGAGTCAAAGGGGCATCACTGTTCACCAGAGTCCCATAGCTCTGTCGGTTGTGTGTCAGTGAAAAGCCTGGGTCTCTACAAACGCTCATGCGCATGACAAATTTGTATTTGTATTTGTATTTCTCTTTTTATCACAACAGATTCTCTGAGTGAAATTCGGGCTGCTCTCCCCAGGGAGAGCGCGTCGCCACACTACAGCACCAGCGATTTTTTTTCCCATTTTCTCCTCCGTGCAGTTTTATTTGTTTTTCCTATCGAAGTGGATTTTTTCTACAAAATTTTGCCAGGAAAAACCCTTTTGTTGCCGTGTGTTCTTTTTACGTGCGCTAAGTGCATGCTGCACACGGGACCTCGGTTTATCGTCTCATCTGAATGACTAGCGTCCAGACCACCACTCAAGGTCTAGTGGAGGGGGAGAAGATATCGGCGGCTGAGCCGTGATTCGAACCAGCGTTCTCAGATTCTTTCGCTTCCTCAGCGGACGCGTTACTTCTAGGCCATCACTCCACATCAGATTAACTCATACCTAATTTTTTTTTGCTGTGCTTGCAGGTTGTTCACTGAACAGCAATCACTTCTGTGATAAGCTCCAGCTTGGCCCAAGAAGCTAAGCGGCAGAATGTTTCATTAAGACGCTCATCTGCCAATACAGTGTCCAGTGAGGGTCTGGGTTCGATTCCCGCTCTCTCCCTTTCCCCCAAGTTTGACTGGGAAATCAAACTGAGCGTCTAGTCATTCGGATGAGACGATAAACCGAGGACCCGTGTGCAGCACGCACTTGTCGAACTGAGGAAGAACCCTTGGCGACTTAAATGTTGTCCTCTGACAAAATTCTGTAAAGGAAATAAACTCTGATAGGTACACAAATAATACATATGCATGCACTCAAGGCCTGACAAGCCCGTTGGGTTATGCTGCTGTCAGGCATCTGCCTAGCAGATGTGGTGTAGCGTATACGGATTTATCCGAACGAAGTGACGCCTCACTGAGAAACAAAAACTGAATAAAAAAACTGAAACTGGCCAAATGCCTGTTTTGTCAGTTCCTAAATAAAGATAAAAATTATACATTTAGCCATTGATACTGGAATGTGAAATGATACTATTAATTTTTTTATAGATCATTATTGTGTCTGAAATATCATTTTACTCCAGATGTTTGTGTAAATTTGTCTTTGATAATTGGATTAAAATCGTGCACTCTCCAAAATCGTGCACTCTCCAAAATCGCCAAGGTTCTTTAGCGAATGACATTAAAAGACTCAGTGTCTGTCTCTCTGTCTTTGTATCTGCGTTTCAGTCTGTCTGTCTGTCTGTCTCTCTCTCTGCCTCTCTGTCTCTGTCTCTGCACACAGGCAATAAAAAACCCAATAAACTTGAGACCCAGACAGGCTATTTTTAGACTGACACTGATTGACAGATGCCAACACCTGGCAACTGGCATGAACATGATGAAGGTCACATTGCACAGCTCTGATACTGGATTTAATGACATGCTGTTTTAAATTTGACAATACTCGCATAATTTGCGTCCGAACTTTTAGATATTTTGCAGACTTGTTGATGATACCCTAAGGTTACTTTGTGATAATTTTTAATGAATTCCGTTTCTCTATCACTGAGAAATTTCTTGTCAAGAAGCGGTTAACTTTTTTTGGGACACCCGATATATATATATATAGAGAGAGAGAGAGAGAGAGAGAGAGAGGGAGAGACGAAGTCTGATACACCACATCCTCAATACTACTGACGTCAGCGCCACACCAGGGCCAGACATATTCATTCCTTTCCCCAGTCCCAACCCCCCACCCCACCCCCAACACCCCTCCCACCCACACCCCAGCCCCCGCTTTTCCATGAGAACGGGGACCAGTTCAAAATGTGGTGACAACGATATGAGTGCCAGTTGAAGGACATTGTGGAGAGGTCGCATGAAAACGCCGGCTGTTCCGTGGGTGTTCTCCTAATTCACCAGTGGATAGTTACTCTGTGTGTGTGTGTGTGTGTGTGTGTGTGTTTGTATGTATGTGTATGTATGTATGTGTGTGTGTGTGTGCATGTGTGTGTGTGTGTGTGTGTGTGTCCAAAATCGGTTTTTAATTTTTGTAATATGCTCAAAGGAGGCAAAAAAAAGTCATTTTAGCTGTAAGGTGATTAGATTTGCAAATGTTACCTAGTTATACTATTGGAGTTAAAAGACATTTTTGTTTTCACAACTTTTATGTGACATTGTTGTGTATTTGGAAATGTTTGTTCTGGGCATGAAATGATTATTTTACAGTAATCCTCCATACTCCAATAGGAGTGAAAGGATAATTAAAACTTGAAACTTGAAACTTCTCTGTGTGTGTTTGCGCGCGCGCGCGTGTGTGTGTGTGTGTGTGTGTGTGTGTGTGTGTGTGTATGTGTGTGTGTGTTTGTGCTTGTGTGTGTGTGTGTGTGTGTGTGTGTGTGTGTGTGTGTGTGTGTGTGTGTGTGTGTGTGTGTGTGTGCGTGTATGTGTGTATGTGAGTGTTTGTGTATGTTGTGTGAATGCGAGTGTTTGTGTATATGTGTGTGCGAGTGTGTTTGTATATGTATGTGTGTGTGTGTGTGTGTGTGTGTGTGTGTGTATGTGTATGTGTGTGCGTGCGCGCGCGCGTCTGTCTGTGTGTGTGTGTTTATGTATGTGTGTGTGTGTGTGCGCACGCACGCAAGTACGTGTGTGGAAGCATGTGTAAAAAAAAGGAAAACATGTCCATTTTTCTTCATTGAATTTCGCGATTTTGCGGTGTGTGTGTGTGTGTGTGTGTGTGTGTGTGTGTGTGTGTGTGTGTGTGTGTGTGTGTGCGCGCGCGCGCGTGCGTGCGTGCGTGCGTTTGTGTGTGCGTGCGTGAGCGTGTGTGTGTGTGTGGGGGGAGAGGGGGTGTATGCTTTAATGGTCCTGGAGCCAGTTGCATTGCTCGGACGGAAGAGCCTAGTATGGTCGTAACCCGCTACTAACTGTGTTTAGTATGGAACTGACCAATGGCGTCAAAAGTTAGAACCAAGCAATGCAACTGGACCGTGGCAGGCCTTGAGTGCATGCATAGTCTATATATTTGTGTACAAATCAGAGTGGATTTCGTGTGACAGAGAATTTTGGCAGAGGACACATGTTGCCATTTTTCTTTTTTCCAATGCGCCAAATGCAGAAAATGCAGTACAATAACAACACGGCTCAATACAATACAATACAATACAATACAACGGTTTTAGCAGCAATGAGAAAACATAGCCTATCACCAGGAAAGTAAGTGGGAAAATAATGTGGAATCTATATTCTGTCTGATTCCCCAAACCCATCACCTTTGGCATCTCCGATATTTCTGCCGTCCCTTCGCCTCTGATGGCTGCTCTGTCATCAACATCTGGCACCCAGGAGCCAGTTGCATTGCTTGGTTCTAAACTTTTTGACAGTTACACGTGACTAAATGCTTACGTTGACCGAACTACGCCATTGGTCAGTTCCATACTACACACAGTTAGTAGCGGGTTGCGACCATACTAGGCTCTTCCGTCCGAGCAATGCAAATGGCTCCAGCAGCATAACCCAGCGCGCTTACTCAGGCGTGGAGTGTATGCTTATATATTTGTGTACCAATCAGAATGGGTTTCTTCCACACAATTTTGCCAAAGGACAACACTCTTGTTGTTGCCGTGGGTACTTTTCCAGTGCGCCAAGTGCGTGCTGCACAAAGGACTTCGGGTTTGTCGTTTCATCCGAAAGACTAAACGCTCAGTTTGATTTTCCTGTCAAACTCAGGGAGGAAGGGCGAGAGCGGGATTCGAACCCCACACTCTCACGGGCTACCACGGTGTAGTATAGCGTAAATAGATCTGAACAAAAGCAGTGACGCCTTAGAGAAAACTGAATCTGAACCAGAAACTGAAACTCTGACCCGCGTTCTACGGTGCAGAAAGCATATACACCACACCACACCACAGTATTTTTCTGCAGAGGTTTCAAAAACCCGTGGAGGTGGACCTAAGATGCTGTGTGCCGCCGGGCCCAGATCACACCAACCCCACACCCTGGCGACAGCCTCACACAAGACCATAAATATTCATGCCCCTTCCCCTCCCACCCTCACTCCTCCATCCTCTCCTTCCCCCACCCCAGTCGCCATTCTTCTTCCGTTGCTCTCTCTCTCTCTCTCTCTGTCTCTCTCTCTCTCTCTCTCTCTGTCTCTCTTCTCTCTGAGTCTCTCTTCTCTCTCTCTCTCTCTCTCTCTGTGTGTGTCTCTGTGTGTGTGTGTGTCTCTCTCTCTGTCTCTCTTCTCTCTGAGTCTCTCTTCTCTCTCTGTCTCTCTCCCTTCTCTCTCTCTGTCTCTCTTCTCTCTCTGTCTGTCTGTCTCTCTCTCTCCCTTCACCCCTGTCACCATCCTTCCTGTTCCATTCACTCTCCCCCCTCTCTCTCTCTCTTCTCCCTCTCTCTCTTCAACTCCGTCGCCATCCTTCTTCTTGTATTCTCTTTCTCCATCCTTCTCTTCCTCCCTCCCCTCTCCCTCTCTCTTCCCTCTCTTCTCTCCCTCTCTCTCTTCAACCCAGTCGCCATCCTTCTTCTTGCATTATCTCTCTCTCTCTTCCCTCCTCTATTTCTCACCCTCTCTCTTCCCTCCTCTCTCTCCCCGTCTCTCTCACTTCTCTCTCTTTCTCTTCTCTCTCTCACTCTCATTTCTTCTCTCTCCCTCCGTCCGTCTGTCTGTCTATGTGTCTGTCTCTCCCCCCTCTCTCCCTCTCTATCCCTCCCTCCCTCTCTCCCCCTCTCTCACCCTCTGTCCCTCCCTCTCTCTCTTTCCCCTCTCTCCCTACTCTTCCCGACTCTCTCTCTTCCTCTCTCTCCCCTCCCTATCCCTCTCTTTCCCCTCTCTCTCCCCTTCTCTGTCCCTCCCTCCCCTCTCTCTCTCCCTCTCTCTCCCCCCTCTCTCTCCCCCTCCCTGTCCCTCCCTCCTCTTCCCTCTCTTCCTCTCCCCCCCCTCTATCTCCCCGTCTCTGTCCCTCCCTCTCTCCCCTCCCTCTCTCTCTCCCTGTCTCCCCCCTCTCTCTCCTCTCTGTCCCCCTCTCTCTCTCTCCCATCTCTCTCTCCTTCTCTCTCCCCCTCTGCACTCTCCCTCTCCCCCCCCCCCTCCTCCCTCTCTGTCACTTTATCGCGGCCTACAGGTCCCAAGTGTG
>NC_134905.1:13814960-13839960 GCF_041734735.1 Babylonia areolata
GAGAGGGGAGAGAGTGAGTGAGGGAGAGAGGGGGAAAAAGAAGGGTGAGAGAGGGTAGAGAAAGAATGAAAAAGAGAGACGGAGAGAGAGAGAGAGAAAGAAAGAAAGAATAAGAAAGGAAGAGAGAGGGGGGAGAGGGAGAGAGCGAAAGAAAAACAAAAATGACACACAGACACACAGACATTGCAGAGTTGTACGCAAGCCAAAAGGTCAAGGCTATCAAGAACTTGAGCGCAAAAGTCTTGTCCATCAATCTTCGCTGCCACAGACACAAAGAAGGTTCAGAGAGACGAACACCTTTCGGTTCCTTTGAAATATGACAGAACACCATTATAGTTTATAATCCTCCTCAGTTTCCTCTCTGCTTTACTTGGGAACGCTTGAATGCTGCATAATTCTGATCCCCTCTGCGCGCACCCAGGCTAGGTAACACGAACCACGTGATGATAGATTTCTTTTTTGCAGGAGACGTTGGTGATCAAAGAGAGGCAACACCTTAACGCAAGTTGCTGTGGCAAATAATAAAAAAAAAAGGGGGGGGGGGGGAGAGAATAGAATAAAATAAATGAATAAATGTTTATGATGATAATGATAATGGTAATAATTATGCTGATAATAATAATAATAATAATAATAATAATGATGATGATGATGATGATGATGATAATGATAATGACAATAATAATGATAATAATGGCAATCATCATCACAATCATCATCATCATCGCCACCATCTTCTTCTTCTTCTTCTTCTTCTTCTTCTTCTTCTTCTTCTTCTTCTTCATCATCATCAACCTGATCATCATCATCACCATTATCCATCATCATCATCATCATCATCACAAAAAACAAAACGAAAACAAACAAACAAACAACAACAACAAAAACCAACAACAACCGGCCAGAGTACGCAAGGTGACAGATCACGTCCTCGCATACAGATGACAGTCACACTGGGCTCATACATATTCATATCCCTCCTCCTCCACCACCACCACCACTACCACCACCACCCCAAACCTCACAACTCACCCCCCCCACCCCCCACCCCCTCCTGCACACACTACTTTCCAAAAGCACGCACCACTTCTAAAGTGGCGACAACGACCTGAGCGCCATTTGAAGGAAATTCCAAAGAGGGTGCATAGAAGGAGGAAGAAGGTTGGTGGCGGGTACGTGGGGAAGGGGTGAGGGTGTGGTTGGATGTGGGTGGTGGGCATTACAGGGAACTGGCTGCACGGTGGCATGCCCACGTCTTGAAAACATGAGGGGGGGAATGGATGTGTGGGTGGAAGATGGCTGGTGAGGGGGGTGGGATAGGGGGTGGGTGGGTGGGAATATGGTGTTGGGGGTGGTTGGTGGTGGGGGTAAGGGAGGCACTGGAGGTTGGGGAGGGGGCGGGGGGAGGGAGGGGGGTTGTTTGTTCAGGTCGCATCATGCATGCCTGTTGTGATGGCGGCACCAGGAATAGCATCGGATATTGCATATTAAGTTTGTGTGTGTGTGTGTGTGTGTGTGTGTGTGTGTGTGCGTGCGCGCGCGCGCGCACGCGCGTGTGTATGTGTATGTGTGGTTATGTATGTATGTATGTATGTCTGCATGTATGTGTGTATGTATGTGTGTATGTATGTAAAAAAAAAATCAATAACGAACTGAAAAAGACTTCTTTTCTAAAGAACAGGATGTAGAAGTATTTACCCCCACCCCCACCCCCCTACCACAACATTAGCACACAAAAAAGAGGAACATGAAAATCAAGTCATACACAGACACGCAGACACACACACACGAAAAAGCACACACACGCCTAACTGAATATGGTACAATGCACACACAAAAACAATAACATCGGCCAAAGAAAATCAGGTGGCAAACAAAACTGGTAAATAATCATCAATTGGAAAATAGCAAAAAACAACAAAAAACAACAACAAAACAACTTCAGCAAGAACAATAATCGGGAATAATGAAACATGAACACTCACAAAACGGAAATGTTGAAAATGGATGCTTGAAAAACCAGAAAGAAAAGAGAGAGAGAGAGAGAGAGAGAGAGAGAGAGAGAGAGAGGTGGGGGGGGGAGCTAACAAAAGAACCTGTTAGCTTGGGGAAGAGGAAAGACATGACAAAGGGACTGGTACAACACCAATGATCCACTGTTGATGGAGCAATCCCACAGAGGGAGACGGAGACAGACACACACGCGTGCGCGCGCACAGAGAGAGAGAGAGAGAGAGAGGGGCACACACAGAGACAGGAGAGAGAGATATATATATACAGACAGACAGACAGATAGACGGACAAAGACAGAGAGAGACAGAGACAGAGAGAGAGGAGGAGATACAGACAGAGACGGGCACAGAGAGAGAGAGAGAGACAAAGAGAGAGAGACAGAGAGACAGACAGACGGACGGACAGACGGTCGGACAGACAGACAGACGGACAGACACACAGACGGACGGACAGACAGACAGACAGACAGACGGACAGACAGACAGACGGACGGACAGACAGACAGACAGACGGACAGACAGACAGAGAGACAGACAGACAGACAGACGGAGACAAGGAGACGAAGACAGGAACATGCAGATGGCCTTCATCATCATCAATATAAACAAAACAGTCTCATTAGGTCTGTGGCCTTTCATGCCCTGCTCTCATGGTGACCTCAGTTTCGATGCCCCTCCACTTCCGGGCTTGGGGTGAGCCCTGTCAGTGTCTTCAGAGTCGGCAGATTCATGGGTGGCTGTTTTTTGAGGGACGTGGTGGCGGTCTCCACTCTGGGAGGAACGCTCACTCAGTCTGGCTCCGCGACTAAGCCATTATTGTCGTTAGTAGGGGGCTTAGTGGGTGGTCTCCTAAGTACGTTAAATCAGAACAGGCACCACTGAACACCACCGAAGTGACTCAGCAGCAGTGCAGGGTCTCCTCTGGTGTGTGGCCTCCTGGCGACCTAACATCGATGGTTCCCTGCGGACTGCCGACGCTGGAACTGTGACGGACGAACCCGGGTGCGGCCGTGTATGGGGGAATCTAAATGAGCGGCGTGGGAGTAATGCCACTGAAACGGTGCAGATGATGGGGTAGCAACAAAAAAAAAAAAAGAAAAAAAAAAGAAAGAAAAAGAAACATGCAGATGGAGAGACAGAAGGACAGAGACAGAAATAAGGAAACTGACACGTTGAAACGCACAACAACAGCTACAACAACAACACCATCAACAACAACAACAAATAACAACAACAACAACAACATCAACAACAACATCAACATCAAAAACAACAACACCATCAACAGCAACAACAACAACAGCTACAACAACAACAACAACATCAACAACAACAGCTACAACAACATCATCAACATGAACAACAACAGCTACAACAACAACAGCTACAACAACATCATCAACATGAACAACAGCAGCTACAACAACAACAACAGCTACGACAACAACATCATCATCATCATCAACAACAACAACATCAACAACAACAACATCAACAACAACATCAACATCAACAACAACAGCTACAGCAACAACAACAACAACGACATCAACAGCATCAACATCATCATCAACAACAACAACATCAATAACGACAGTAAGATTGATTTCCATTGTATTAAACCGCAACCTGTCCTCTCCACACCCCACCTCTCCGGCATTTTTAACCCCTTCGTTGCTTGCCGCGAGTGTAAATGCGAGCAACGTGGCAAAAACAACAACAACAAAACAAAAACAACAAACAACTGCAAGTGCAATTAACTATTTTCGTGTGCTTTTTACAATACATCTTTATTATTCCGATTGCCAATGACACGTGTGCTCAGTTACGTTCAGTTTAGTTCAGTTACTCAAGGAGGCGTCACTGCGTTCGGACAAATCCATATACGCTAAACTACATCTGCTTAGCAGATGCCTGAGCAGCATAACCCAACGCGCTTAGTCAGGTACTGAGGATGAGAAAACAAAAGATACATAAACAAACAAATGGATGAGTGACCAGTGAATGAATAAATTTTTAAAGTCTTATATACGAACATGACAAGACAGGCGCAATAGCCCAGTGGTTAAAGCGTTGGACTTTCAATCTGAGGGTCCCGGGTTCGAATCTCGGTAACGGCGCCTGGAGTGGGTAAAAGGTGGAGATTTTTCCGATCTCCCAGATCAACATAATTATGTGCAGACCTGCTAGTGCCTGAACCCCCTTCGTGTGTATACGCAAGCAGAAGATCAAATACGCACGTTAAAGATCGTATAATCCATGTCAGCGTTCGGTGGGTTATGGAAACAAGAACATACCCAACTTGCACATCCCCGATAACGGAGTATAGCCACCTACGTGGCGGGGTAAAAACGGTCATACATGTAAAAACCTACTCGTATACATACGAGTGAACGAGGGAGTTGCAGCCCACGAACGAAGAAGAACTGAAAAGTAAACTTGTCCTCAGCACTTGTCATGAGCATCAACGGGGTTAAAGACCCCCATCTGCACCCAACGACCCCTTCTGTTGCGTGTAGACCAGTCCCCCTCCCACACACCCCCTGCTCCCCCTTCCCCCCTCAATCCCCCCCCCCGCCCCCCCCCCCGCCACACACACACCTCCACACACACATCAAAGTGTCTCCAGATTCAAGAGTAATGGATGGTAATGGCGTCGCACTCAGTGTGTCCGGGCGCTCGGTCGGCACTTAAAACCGGTCGTCAGCGCTGAGGGAGAGTGTGAAGGTTTACGGTCACCTTTTACACAGCGCAACGATTGGGTGGGATGTGATCTGTCTGTCATTCTGCTGGCCTTTCTACGGGAGTGTGGTGTGGTGTGGTGTGGTGTGGTGTGGTGTGGTGTGTTGTGGCATGGTTTTGTTGTGGTGTGGTGTGGTGTGGTGTGTTGGATTGGATTGGATTGAATTGGGCTGGGTTAGTGTGTGTGTGTGTGTGTGTGTGTGTGTGTGTGTGCGCGCGCGCATGTGCAAGTTCTTGTATTGATATATACATATATGTGCCCAAAATTCTTCTGTATCTGTATTTGTATATGATTATTGATTTATGTTGGTTACCTTATCTGTTTTCATGTACTATCCCCCCACCTCCGCCCCGATATTCCTTCTGACCCGGCACACTTGGTAATAAAGACACAGTCTATTCTATTCTATTCAATTCTGTTCTGTTCTATTCTATTGTACCGTATCGTGATGTGTTGAATTGTGTTGTGTTGTGTTGTGTTGTAATGTGTTGCGTTGTATTGCACTGCATTGTGACCCCGGTACATTTGATAACAGAGACACAGTCTATTCTATTCTATTCTAGTGTAGTGTATCGTGATGCATTGAATTGTGTTGTGTTGTGTTGTAATGTGCTGCATTGTATTGCATTGCATTACGACCCTGCTAGATTTGGTAATAAAGACACAGTCTATTTTATTCTATTCTATTCTATTCTATTCTATTCTAGTGTAGTGTATCGTGATGCATTGAATTGTGTTGTGTTGTATTGTAATGTGCTGCGTTGTATTGCATTGCATTGCGACCCTGCTAGATTTGGTAATAAAGACACAGTCTATTCTATTCTATTCTATTGTAATGTATCGTGATGTATTGAATTGTGTTGTGTTGTAATGTGCTGCATTGTATTGCATTGCATTACGACCCTGCTAGATTTGGTAATAAAGACACACTCTATTCTATTCTATTCTATTCTAGTGTAGTGTATCGTGATGTATTGAATCGTGTTGTGTTGTAATGTGCTGCGTTGTATTGCATTGCATTGCGACCCTGCTACATTTGGTAATAAAGACAGTCTATATTCTATTCCATTCTATTGTGCTGAATCGTGATGTATTGAATTGTGTTGTAATGTGATGCGTTGTATTGCATTGCAGTGTATTACATTGTATTGTACTGCATGTTTTGTAAGTAAACTCTTCTCTTCTCTTCTTCTTCGTTCGTGGGCTGCAACTCCCACGTTCACTCGTATGTACGCGAGTGGGCTTTAACGTGTATGGCCGTTTTTAACCCGCCATGTAGGCAGCCACATTCCGTTTTCGCGGGTGTAAGTAAACAAATAACCAGATTAACACAGTAATGTCCGAACGAATACCAAAGGCATTATGCATGAAGCAAGAGATTTCTATTAACAGTCATAAGAACTGATGATGTATGGAATGCACAAATCAGGCAATGATCTCCCCACAACTCAGAGTAGAAGCTGTAGTAGTAAAAATAGTAATAATAATAATGGTATTTATGTAGCGCTGAATCTTGTGCAGAGACAAATGAAAGCGCTTTCGCACCAGTCATTCACACGCATGCATAACTCTAAAACTGAAGAAACTAAAGACAAGGAAGAGGCAGGGAAGTGAGGCTATTTTGGGAAGAGGTGGGTTTTAAGGCCAGACTAGAAAGAGCTGACTGCGGAGACTTGACGAAGCAAAAGAGGAAGCTCATTCCAATTGCAAGGTCCAGAGACAGAGAAAGAACGGCGGCCAACAGTTGAATGTTTGAATCTGGGTATGCGTAAACAGAGTGGATCCAAAGCCGATCGTTGAGAGCGAGATGGAGTGTAGAGGTGAAGGCAGCCACAGAGATAGGAAGGGGCAGATTTGTGAATACATTTATAACATAGAGTGCTGATCTTGTACTTTATTCTGTGTGAGACATGGAGCCGGTGGAGATGTTGCAAAAGAGGAGTGATGTGCTCAGATCTTTTCTTTCTGAGGACGAGTCGGGCAGCAGAATTTTGTATGCGCTGAAGGGACTGAATGAATGAAGCAGGCAAACCAGACAGTATACAGTTGTAGTAGTCAAGGGGAGAGAGAATGAGAGAAACGACAAGTCTAGATGTTGCGTCAGTGGACAGATGTTTCCGGATGGAACTGATGCGCCGCAATTGACAGTAGCAGGATTGACATGTCTGACTGATGTACTGGCGTTTGTGTGGAAATTGACATCAGTAGAGCCGTCAGTAGCACTATGACCAATGACGACTAACAAAAGTCATAACGGTGACAGATTTACTGGTACATTTCTTTTTTCAAATCAAATGGATGGCTGATTAGATAACTGAACGAGGGCTTTGAAGTAGAAGTTATTATCTACTCAACTACACAAAATACGATTCATTATATTTCCATCTCCAAAAACTACTAACGTTTTATTTTTTCTTTCTTTTTCTCTTTTTTTTTCTTTTACAAAATACTAATATCCACATCTTCAATTCAGAAGATCATGAGAGAATTGGTCCCGGAAGTTTGAAATGCGAAATATATCGAATTGATTTTCAAGAAACGGAATCCACAACCATCAAGCGGCTTCAATCAATAGTGTGCTATTATAATTATATATTTTGGATGAAATAAGTCGAAAAGCTATAATTCCATTGGACTCCCATACTTAACACACCTTCTGGGATGGTTCAAACCATGATAATAACTGTACTTTGAATGATTTTTAATCCATTCTGTAGCAATACACACTATGATAATAACTATATTTTGAATGAAATAAGTCGAAAAGCTATCAATTCCATCGGACTTCCATACTGAACAGATGTTCTGAAACGGCTCATACCATGATAATAACTATATTTTGAATGACTTAAGTCGGAAAGCTATTGATTCCATTGGACTTCCATACTCAACAGACCTTCAAGGATGGCTCATACCATGATAATACCTATACTTTGAATGACTTAAGTCGGAAAGCTATTGATTCTATCGGACTTCCATACTCAACAGACCTTCTGGCACGGCTCTTGCAATATTTCTTTGTTAAGTCGAAGGCCCCATTGCCTTTTGTGGCCATCGGCGGGACATTGAAATCATGTTCACTGTGACTAAGACTCTGCATCGGAAGGCGGGGCCCAGTTCTCTCCTTCCGCCGTTTTAACCTTCCCCCAACCAAAGTCAGGCACCCATTCACACCTGGGTGAAGTGAGGTGTGATAGTCAGTCGTGTCCGACGATAACCATCATAATAGCAGAGGAGGTAACTGCTGTCCCAACTATGTGGGCTAGAATTTGATTATAGTGGACAATATCTTGCCCAAGTTACAACCCCATTCTGTCTGCCAAGAGGGTTTTAGGACAGTCGGCGTTGGGGATTGGTCTCCAAAGGCCACTCGCCCCCAAGGCTGCAGCACTAAGAGCCAGTGCAAAACTTTGCCTCCTCATAGTCATTCACAAAAAAACAACAACTAAAGTGTAAATAAATCCCCATTGCAATTGAGAAACCATTGATCACACAGCTCCCAAGGCAGCAGCACCAAGAGCCAGTGCAATCTTGCCTCCTAGTTTAAGAATCATAGTCCTTCTCAAAAGACTAAGCTGTAAATTACTTCCCATTGTAATAATCATACAACTCTCACTTTGCTGTTGGTCTAAATCGTAAGCTTACAGAAACGGAGTTAAGTCCCTTTCCCCAAGGCCACAACACCATGCTGAAACGGGGCCTCGAACCCTGATCACTGGTGAACACTGGACCACAAGTCCAATACCTATCCCATTCAACCACGGCACCTCAATCAAACAGTAAGAAGCGTTGTAAAAATTTAAAAAAAACAACAAAAAACAAAACAAAAAAAACCAACAACAACAGGCGAATGATTGATTGATTGATTGATGTGAATACTTATATAGCGCCTATCCTTGGTCAGAGACCAAGCTCTAAGCGCTTTACATACACGGGGACTTTTGCACCACAGGCTGCCTACCTGGGTAGAGCCGACTGACGGCTGCCACTGGGCGCTCATCATTCGTTTCCTGTGTCATTCAATCACATTTCAGACGCACACGCATACACACTCAGACAGACATGTAACATTTTACGTGTATGACCGTTTTTATTTACCCCGCCATGTAGGCAGCCATACTCGGTTTTCGGGGGTGTGCATGCTGGGTATATTCTTGTTTCCATAACCCACCGAACGCTGACATGGATTACAGGATCTTTATCGTGCGTATTTGATCTTCTGAGTGCGCATACACACGAAGGGGGTTCAGGCACAAGCAGGTCTGCACGTATGTTGACCTGGGAGATCGGAAAAATCTCCACCCTTTACCCACCCTGATGCACAAAAACTGATCCTTAATGTGGTCCATCTGCTTGCTTTTTATACTCTGGGTTTTTTTTTTTGTTTGGTTGGGTTTTTTTGCGGCATTCCACTTTACTCGTTTCACTGATTATCATTATTATTAGTAGTATTTTTATGCATTTATCTATTATTTTTTATTTATTTATCCTATACATTTATTCATTTTTTAAGTTTGTTATTTTATTTTATTTTATTTCATTTATTGTTGTGTTTTTTTTCTCAAGGCCTGACTAAGCGCGTTGGGTTACGCTGCTGCTCAGGCATCTGCTTGGCAGATGTGGTGTAGCGAATATGGATTTGACCGAACGCAGTGACGCCTCTTTGAGCTACTGATACTGATACTGACACTTCACTGAAGAACGAGCGTTTTCGGGGACATTCTGCTGTGTGTTTACAAAACAAGGAAACAAGAGTAAAACAATAGAGATAAGCACTGACCAAACCTGGTGCGGATAAAACACTAGCATTTGTAAGGTTTTCACTTCATTTCGACCAGAATTTCAAGCTTCGGGTATTTTTGTTTTTTGTTTTTGTTTTGTTGTATTTGACATGAACTTGCCGTGAATATTACACAATTGTACTTTTTTTCGGTTATATAGAATATGTCTTTATTACCAAGTGTACCGGGGTCACAAGAAATATTGGGGGGGATAGTACATAACAAGGTACGAACATAAATCGAAAATCATACACAAACACAGATACAGTAGAAATTAGGATACATACAAGTGCATGTCAGTATAAAAACTTGTGCATACTCACACATGCACGCACTGCACACACACACACACACACACACACACACACACACACACACACACACACACACACACACACACACACACACACACACACACACACACACACACACATGTTCTTATTGCTGTTTTTTGTTTGTTATTTTTTTCAAACATACAAAACCCAAAAAGCATGTATACATTTTGATGCTGATATTGTATTGAACAAAAATCTCCCTACCCCCTCATTCTCTATATGTCTGTCTGTTTTATTGTCTCTTTCTGTTTACCTCCCTGTCTCTGTGCCTCTGTTGTCTGTCCCTTACTGTCTCTGTGTGGTCTGTCTGTCTCTCTTTCTCCCTCTCTCTGTGCTTCAGTCTGTGTCTTTGTGTATGTTTACCCCCTCTGTCTCTGCATCTATTCCTGTTTCTTTCTTTCTCTGTCTCTGTCTGTCTGTCTGTCTGTCTGTCTGTCTCTTTCTTGCTGTCGATCTATTCCCCGCTCTCTCTATCTCTGTGAGAATAAGTCAGGCAATAACGAAGTTCCCAATCTGTGGGTTTGGAGAGAGTCTCTCTCTCTCTCTCTCTCTCTCTCTCTGTGTGTGTGTGTGTGTGTGTGTGTGTGTGTGTGTGTGTGTGTGTGTGTGTGTGTGTGTCAGACTTAATGACAGGCGTGGACGAAGTTCTCAATTAATACGTTATCTGTTTCCCGCTCTCTCTCTCTCTCTCTCTCTCTCTCTCTCTCTCTCTCTCTCTCTCTCTCTCTCTCAACAATCGATCACATGTTTACTCTTATGGCTCTAATTCAGAAACAGTTTTCCCTTAATCGTAAACTTTATGTAGCGTTTATTGATTTTGAAAAGGCGTTTGATTCTATTAATAGAAATTTACTATGGCCTATTCTGACAAAACATGGCATAACAGGGAAGCTTTTCAAATGTATTAAGAGTATGTATAGCGTTGTGAAAACAAGAATTAGGTGCGGTAACAAACTTACTGATTATATAAATTGTACAAGGGGGGTAAGACAGGGAGATGTTTGTAGTCCTATTTTGTTTTCATTGTTCATTAATGAATTAGCATTAGAAGTAATTGACCGGGGAAGACATGGTGCGAGATTTACAACTGATTTTATAGAACTATTTATATTATTACTTGCTGATGATATTGTCTTGCTCTCAGAAACAGCTACTGGTCTACAGACGCAATTAAATAACCTGAAAAATTCAGCTACTAACTTGCAATTAAAAGTTAATTTGGATAAAAGTAATATAATTGTTTTCAGGAAAGGTGTTTATTTGGCAGCAAGGGAAAGGTGGGTGGATGATGGTGCTGCCATGCCAGTTGTTAATGCTTACAAATATCTTGGAATTGTTTTTTCTACACGTTTGAGTTTTGTAGCTGCATGTAGGGATCTTTCAAGTAGGGCAAAAAATGCATTGTTACATGTTATGAAGAAATTATTTGTACTGAATAACAATTCTCTGGATATCTTTATTAAGATTTTTGATACCCAGATACAACCCATAGTACATTATGGCTCAGAATTATGGGGCTTAGATAAGAATGCTACTTTACAATGTGAATCTGTTCACTTATTTGGACTTAAAAGGTTTCTAGGAGTTGAAATGAGAACACCAAACGATTTAGTATACGGTGAGACGAATAGATATCCAATAAATATAAATTCTGCTGTGAGATGTGTTCGATACTGGTTGAAACTATTAAAAATGAACGAAGATAGACTACCACGGAAATCCTATAATATGTTGTATGATTTAGATGTTAGAGGGAAAAGAAACTGGGCTTCAAATATACGAACTTGTCTGTGTGAATTGGGATTTGGATATGTATGGGAATATCAAGGAGTCGGTAATGAGAATATGTTTTTGAAATCTTTTCGTCAACGTTTAATAGACTGTAGATGGCAAAACTGGGAAAGTCATGTCCAATCCAGTGATCGATTTTGTTTCTATAGAGCTTATACTTCTACACATTTAGTTAAAATTTATCTTTTGCTCAATATTGACAAACATTTACGATTCATATTAACACGATTTAGATTTGGTATTTCTGAAATCAATTTGCACAGGTATCGCTATAAAAATGTTAATCATTTAGAGAACTTGTGCCCTCTGTGCAAAGAGTCAATGGAAGATGAAGTTCATTTTGTTCTGAAGTGTCCTGTATTGCATAATATTCGTGTAAAATTTGTTTCAAAGAAATATTATGAATATCCTTGTTTGTTTAAATTTTGTCTATTGATGGCATCATCTAACGACAGTGTTATAAGAAATCTCGCATTGTACTTATATAAAGCTTTTAAGTTAAGAGAAATGGTATTGTCCTAATTTCTATAGTTTAATTGTATAAGCAGTTGAACGCTTATTGCCAGTTACGGTAATGTATGCATATCTTGTTATCGCCCCTCATTCATATGGGGCTATGGCCTTAATGAATAAATCATCTGCGTCTGCGTCTGCGTCTCTCTCTTTGACTCTATGACAGGCATGGACGCAGCTCACAATCTATAGATTTGAAGACTATCTCTCTCTCTGTCTCTCTCTCTCTCTCTCTCTCTCTCTCTCTCTCTCTCTCTCTCTCTCTCTCAGACTTAATGACAGGCGTGGACGAAGTTCTCAATTAATACGTTTTGAAGAGACTCTCTCTCTCTCTCTTTGACTCTATGACAGGCATGGACGCAGCTCCCAATCTATAGATTTGAAGACTATCTCTCTCTCTCTCTCTCTCTCTTTGACTCTATGACAGGCATGGACGCAGCTCACAGTCTATAGATTTGAAGACTATCTCTCTCTCTCTCTCTCTCTCTCTCTCTATCTATCTATCTATCTCTCTTTGACTCTATGACAGGCATGGACGCAGCTCACAATCTATAGATTTGAAGGCTATCTCTCTCTCTCTCTCTCTCTCTCTCTTTCTCTCTCTCAGACTTAATGACAGGCGTGGACAAAGGTCTCAATTAATACGTTTTGAAGAGACTCTCTCTCTATCTCTCTGTCTCTCTCTCCCTCTCTCTCTCTTTGACTCCATGACAGGCATGGACACAGCTCCTAATCTATAGATTTGAAGACTCTCTCTCTCTCTCTCCCTCTCTCTCTCTCCTATGTGAGAGGCATTGACGAAGCTTCCAATCCATGGGTTTGAAGACTCTCTTCCCTGTCTGTTCCTCTCTCTCTCTCTCTCCCTCCCTCCCTCTCTCTCTTCCTCCCTCTATCTCTCTCCCTCTCACTCTGTCTCTCCTCTCTCTCTCTCTCTCCCCCCTCTCTCTCTTCCTCTCACTCTGTCTCTCCTCTCTCTGTCTCTCCCTCTCTCTCTCGTTTTCCATCCCTCTCTCTCCCCCTCTCTCTCTCTTTCCCTCCCTCTCTCTCACTCTCTCTCCCCGTCTCTCTCTCACTCTCTCTCTCATTCTCTCTCTCACTTTCTCTCACTCTCTTTCTCTCACTCACTCTCTCTCTCTCCTCTCTTTCTCTCTCTCACTCACCCTCTCTCTCTCCCCCCCTCTCTCTCCACCCCCCCTTGTTAGTTAACCAGTCAGCAGAGACAGCTCCTCAACGTAATTGAACGCTTCAGTCCCACTTTCTCCCCTCCCCAGCTTCTCGTTCTTGTTGGCTGTGTGGAGCCTTTGAAGCGAGGCTTCTCTTCTAGAAAGACGGGCCTCTGGTTGGTCATGTCCCATTTCTTCGGGTTCATTACCCAAAGGTTTAACGTCCAACCCTGAATGCGTTCTTCCCTTCAATGGTCTTTCAGCGAACTCGGGATGGTGTGTGAGGAAGAGAGCTGCGAAAGAAGGAGTGGGATGCTGTCTTTCTGTATCGTTTGTTAGTATGTTAGCTTCGTTGTTTTTTTAGAGTGCTGCTGCTGCTGCTGCTGCTGCTGCTGCTGCTGATGATGATGATGATGATGATGTGTGTGTGTGTGTGTGTGTGTGTGTGTGTGTGTGTGTGTGTGTGTGTGTGTGTGTGTGTGTGTGTGCTAGAGTGATGTGTGTGTACGTGTGTGTGTGATAGAATGGGGTGAGTTGTGTGTGTGTGTTTGTGTGTTTGTGTGTGTGTGTGTGTGTGTGTGTGTGTGTGTGTATGTGTTAGAGTGGTGCGTGTATGTGTGTTTGTGATAGAGTGGGGTGAGGGTGGGGTGTATGTGTGTGTGTGCGTGAGTGTTAAAATAGGAAAATGTGAGTGCGTGAGTGTGTGTGTTTGTTAGTATGTATTTGAGCGGGTGTGCGGTTGTTTGTTTGTTTGTTTGAGTGTGTGTGTTTGTTAGTATGTGTTTGAGTGGGGAGGGGGGTTTGTTTGTTTGTTTGTTTGTGTGTGGGTGAGGGTGTGGGTGTGGGTGTGGGTGTTAGAGTGGACTGGTGTGTGTGAGAGTGTTCGTACCTTTACATCGTCACAAAAAATATATTGTGCAATAGACTAAATGCACTAGCATTTGCTTCCATTCCATTTTTCACACATGAACACACACACACACACACACACACACACACACACACTCACACTCACACACACACGCACGCACGCACGCACGCACACACACACGCACACACACACACACACACACACACACACACACACACACACACACACACACACACACACAGAGTGTAAAAATGCTGCATCAGAAGAAAGAATACCACACTTGCCATTCAAACAACATCCAAAACACGGAAGTGTTGAATGATATATGCCAAGACACATTACAATGTGGAGTGATGGCCTAGAGGTAACGCGTCCACCTAGGAAGTCGGAGAATCTAAGCGCGCTGGTTCGAATCACGGCTCAGCCGCCGATATTTTCTCCCCCTCCACTAGACCTTGAGTGGTGGTCTGGACGCTAGTCATTCGGATGAGACGATAAACCGAGGTCCCGTGTGCAGCATGCATTTAGCGCACATAAAAGAACCCACGGCAACAAAAGGGTTGTTCCTGGCAAAATTCTGTAGAAAATCCACTTCGATAGCATAAACAAATAAAACTGCACGCAGGAAAAATACAAAAAAAAATGGGTGGCGCTGTGGTGTAGCGACGCGCTCTCCCTGGGGAGAGCAGCCCGAATTTCACACAGAGAAACCTGATGTGATAAAAAGAAATACAAATACAAATGAATTGATACGTCTGTGGTGTTTTTACTCATACATCATCGCATTTGATTCGGGATCACGAAACATGAAACACCAAAATTTCAAACACCAGAATCGATAACGAAACTAAAACAACAACAACAACAACAACAAAAAGACCCGCCCTCCAAAAAAAAAAAAAACATCTGTAAAGACTTAAACACTACCAAACTCACTCAAACCGGACCATCTGCCTCTGTGCAATATCCGACGATCGTCCCGGCTTTTGTCTTCGCTGTCGTAAAACAAGCGCGACCATGAGAATGACTCCCCCTGGTACCTCGGTCTAGGAAAGACGGAGAGAGTGGAGTAGTGTCCCGAAAGTGTTAATCACGCGTCCTGGTTTTATGGGTGCGCTTGATTTTTTCCAGCGAGTTAGTAGCTATCGATTTGCTGCCGGCTTTCTCCGGCTCACCGCTTTTAACCTATTGTTCATGGCACTGAGGAGAACGGGAAGACAGCGATGGAGGGAGAGCGGAAAGAGAAAGAGAGAGAGAGATACAGAAACAGAGAGACAGAGAGGCAAAGAGAGAGACATAAACAAAGAGACAGACAGAGGCAGAGAAAGAGAGAGACTGAGACAGAGAGAAAGAGAGAGACAAGGACCTAGACAGAGAAAGAGACAGAGAGACAGAGAAGGAGAGAGACAGAGAGAAGGAGACAGTGAGACAAAGAGACAGACAGTGAGACAAAGAGACAGACAGTGAGACAAAGAGAGTGAGACAGAGAGAGACAAAGAGACAGACAGAGACAGAGAATGAGAGAGAGAGAGAGAGAGAGAGAGGAGATTCGGATTCGGATTCGGAATGGTTTAATGTACTTTGGCCATAGGCACATATACACATCATGCGTATCTCTCGCTCACTCATCATCCTGCCATCCCCCTATCCCCGTAAGAGAGAAAGAGAGAGAGAGGGGGGGAGAGAGAGAGAGAGAGAGGTACACACAGGGAAGAGTTGGTAAACAGAGACCAGAGCATAAAATCAATCCGTCAGTCCATGAAGACGACAGAATTTAAGAAAATAGAAGATAGAAACATAGAAAGAAATAATAATACAACCCACCCACCCCCCAAAATCGTTAAGAGTATCTATCTATCTATCTATCTGTATATCTATCTATCTGACTACGCGCGCGCACACACACACACACACACACACACACACACACACACACACACCAGAGCATTAGTATCAATCTGTCAGTCCACGAAGACTTATTTAAGAAAAATAATTTTTTTTCTTTGAGCTAAGAGAAGATGGAAACAAGGGGGAAAAAAATCAAACAAGTCCAAAAATCATTAAGAGTATCTATCTGTGTGACTACACACACACACACACACACACACACACACACACACACACACACACACACACACACACACACGTACAGCCAGCTAGGTATAAAACATTCAAATTCTTTCTCGTTCTAGTTCTCGTTGTCGTCCCCTTCCTCGCGCGAGACATTTCCCGATAAGGAAATCTACTGGTTGAAAAACAATCCCGATCGCAGCGCAGCCAAGCGCGATCACTCCCCCTCACATTTTCACCCGTCACCGTTACTCTCCCTTTACTGCTCGTGAGGAAAGATTATCCCGATAAACGTGGAAAGAAGATTGTACAAGTAAATTTGGATCGCGGCAGAATCTCCCCTTCGCGCAAAGTCTATGCGAATGGGCCTTCCCCGAAATATGTTGCGTTGCCTTTTTGTGGTGAATGCCTTTTATAGGAATATAGGATTTCTTCAGTCCCAGAAGAATGCTAAGAGCGATTCAGTGAAGTCTGGGTTCGGAATGTGTGTGTGTGTGTGTGTGGGGGGGGGGGGGGGGGTTAAATTTAAATTAAAGGTGTGGAGGTGGGTGGTTGTTGGATATGTGGGTAGACTGGTGACTGAGTTGGACTGTGTATGGTGGGGAGGCTGACGCGGGGTGCGTGCATGTGTGTGTGCGCGTGTGTCCGTGCATAATTTTTATGTGCATGTATGTGTGTGTGTGTGTGTATCTATCTATCTATCTATCTATCTATCTATCTATCTATCTATCTACCTATCTATCTATCTATATATATATATATATGTGTGTGTGTGTGTGTGTGTGTGTGTGTGTGTGTGTGTGCATGAAAGGGGTAAGCAAGGAAATGTCGCCTCATGCAGTCATTATTTTGCTCCTTCACACCTCCTTTCTTTCTTCCTTCCTTTCTTCCTTCCTTCCTCTCTCCCTGTCTCCCTTTTCTTCCTTCCTTCCTTCCCTTCTTTCTTCCACATTTTCGCTCTCCCCTTCCTTTTCTTGTATCTATATTTGCTTCAACACTCTATCACATGTTCAGCCGATCATCCCCTCCCATTCACGACACAGGCATCAACCTATCATTCATGATACAGACATCGGAACAGAGGTGGCCCAGTGGTAATGTGTCCGACAAGGAAGCGAGTGGTCCCGGGTTCATGTCCCGGGCAGGGAGTTTTTCTTCCCATCCCACTCGACCTTGTGTGGCGGTCATGGTCCTAGTCTTTTGGATGAGACGATATAAACCGAGGTTCCTTATACTGTGCAGCAGGCACTAGCGCACGTAAAATTAAACAAAACAAAACAACAACAACAACAAATAACCCACTAAAACAATAACTACTACGATAAGTAAAGGGTTGTCCCTGACAGAGTTCTGCAGAAAAAAATCTACTGTTGTAGTCAAACAGATAAAGGCCTACATGAAAGAATAATGAAGCCAGGAGAGTCAATAACTAACAAACAATAAAGAGTTAATGATTAACAAACAACAAAGAATGGTAACTCTCTCCACACACAAGGTACACAACGTCAAGTCAAAGCTGCTTATGCTACCGATTCAGCTAGCACACAGGTGAACAAAAGGTAGATTGTTCCAGATTCTCCCCCCCAAAATATAGTCCTACTTGTAGACAGAAAAACAAGAATGGGTAGCGATGAACTGTGGTGAGAACAGCTCGAATATCCCACAGTGGAAATCTGTTGTGACAGAAAAAGTGGTTCAATACATAAGCCACTGACGGCTCTGAACAACACATAAAGAAAGGGCAACAAAATAGGGTAAATTGTTCCATAAACAAACAGGAAAATAAACAATAAAGAAGAAGAGAGACGCACGCAACAAAATAGGTCAATAACTGATTCGCAAACAAAGGTATACAACTGAACAAAATAAACAACAAAAACAGGTCAATTGCTTCATAAATAAAACCAGCACCCCCACCAACCCCAGCACGCCCCCACTCCCCATCCCCCAAAAAACTCCAACAACAAAGAAACAAAGGACAAATAACTACACACACAAACTAACCCAAAGAGGCGCGGAGCTCGAATCCAATAATCCAAACTGACTGTGTGGAATAACACATTTAAATCTCTCACAAACGAAGCATAACTATGGTCTGTACAGCTGAGGCAGAATCAGCATTAAATCTCTTGAATAATTCTTCAAAAAAACCCACAGTGCTTGATAGAGGGACCCCCTTCTTGAAGAATACCCCCCGGGGGCAAAATTGTGTGCGTGTACGTTTGGTAATTCATGTTTACATTGCTGATTGCATTATTGCCACAGGACTCCTAAAAATGGGCATAGGCATAAATCCATTTTATCTGTCTGTTTGCCTGTCTCTCTCTCCTTCATTTACTCTCTTTCTGTCATCCTGTATGTATATTATGATTGCCCATGTGTGCGTGTATGGATGTACTATTGATGTAAGTATTTGCCTATCTATTACTTCTTTAATCTGCCCATACACCTAGCTATGCATCTGTCTGCCCATCTAACCATGCATCTATCCATGCGCTATATCCATAGATCCATCTATCTATCTCCCAATGTATGTATGTATGTATGTGTGCATGAATGTATGTATGTATGTATTATGCATGTATGTATGTATGCAATACCTTACTATCTATCTACCTATCTATCTATTCATCTAGTATCTATCTATCCATCTGTCTATCTATTTCTTCCATTAATTTTTTTCCCCTGTTGAATTTCTGTGGTGTATTTTTTCCAGCACTGGGAAGGTCGCCAGGAAGCCTACACGGTTCTGCTGGTTTCCAGCAAAGTTCATTTAGTTCAGGTTGTCGGTCTGGATCCAAGATTCATCCCTAAATAAAACTGACTTTATCACATCCGCCTTAGTGCATTGTCGTTCTGGTGGTGTCTGGGTACCTTTTAAGAGAGTGTATTCCTTTCCTAACTCTCCTGGGATGGCTACCCTAGGAAAAGTGTGTGTGTGTGTGTGTGTGTGTGTGTGTGTGTGAGTGTGTTTCTCTCTCTCTCTCTCTCTCTCTCTCTCTCTCTCTCTCTCTCTCTCTCCTTCTATATCTGTGTCTTTGTCTGTCTGGTCTCTCTCTGTCTCTGCCTGTCTCTTTGTTTTTGTTTCTCTCTTTGCCTCTCTGTCTGTCTATCTCTCTCTGTCTCTCTCTTTCCGCTCTCCCTCCATCGCTGTCTTCCCGTTCTCCTCAGTGCCATGAACAATAGGTTAAAAGCGGTGAGCCGGAGAAAGCCGGCAGCAAATCGATAGCTACTAACTCGTTGGAAAAAATCAAGCGCACCCATAAAAACTGGGACGCGTGATTAACACTTTTGGGACACTACTCCTCTCTCTCCGTCTTTCCAAGCGCGAGGTACCTGGGGGAGTCATTCTCATGGTCGAGCTTGTTTTACTACAGCGAAGACAAAAGCCGGGACGATCGTCGGATATTGCACAGAGGCAGATGGACTGGTTTGCTTCTTGAGTGAGATTGGTAGTGTTCGAGGCATTACTGATGTTGTTGTTGTTGTTTTCTAGAGTTGCCTAAGAAATCTAGTGGTTGGAGCTGGGTTTCACAGAGCGTTTCATGATCCCACATCTACTGCGACATTGTATGATTGAAATACAACAGATATGTCAATCTATTTTGACGTGTCTTTGTATATATTATTCAACACGTCTGTGTTGTTGATGTTGTTTGAATAGCAAGTGTGCAAATCTTCCTTCCGATGCAACATTTTCACACGATGTGTGTGTGTGTGTGTGTGTGTGTGTGTGTGTGTGTGTGTGTGTGTGTGTGTGTGTGCTAGCATGGGGTGGGGTGGGGTGGGGGAATCGTGTGTGTTTGTATGTGCGTGTTTGGTGAAGGTATATGTGTATTTGTGCTTTGTGTGTGTGTGTGTGTGTGTGTGTGTGTGTGTGTGTGTGTGTGTGTGTGTGTGTGTATTTGTGTGTGTTTGAGGGGATGGTGTGTGTGTGTGTGTGTGTGTGTGTGTGTGTGTGTGTGTGTGTGTGTGTATGTGTATGTGTGTGTGTGTGTTTTGTATGTGTAGGCTATGCATGCGTGTAGGTGGGTGAAGGTGAGTAAAAATAACCTTCAATTTTAAATCTTTCGTTCAAGTGATATCAAACAAACGATAATAAAGAGCAGTGGGAGAGGGGAAAGAAGATTGAGTGAGGAGGAATAAGGGCAGTTGTTTTTTTTTAATAAGAAATAGATGCTTGTAAACCTGCAAAGATAGCAAGGACCAAACCTTCTTCTATGACACTGTTAACCACTTTATGTACAGCAGTTCTCTTGCCATAAGTGGGGGAGTAAACACTACAAGAAAACCCCCTCAGAAGAGGGATGGGCTCCGTAAGAGTTGACTTGCCAAAGACGCGCCGCATGGACAAAAGAAAAAACAAGAAAAAAGAAAAGAAAAAGAAGGAGACTTGACACACAACTAACAGACCTACGAGAATCTGGTAAACTGTTCTGTGCGGCTCCCCTGTGATTCTTCACAGAGTTTCAGAAGAAGAGGGAGGAGGAGGAGAAAGACGAGAAGAAGGAAGGGAAGAAGAAGAAGGAGGAGGAGGAGGAGAAAGACGAGAAGAAGGAAGGGAAGGAGGAGAAGAAGAAGAAGGAGGAGGAGGAGAAAGACGAGAAGAAGGATGAGGAGAAGAAGGAGGAGGAGGAGAGGAGGAGGAGGAGAAAGACGAGAAGAAGGAAGGGAAGGAGAAGAAGAAGAAGAAGTAGGAGGAGGGGGAGAAAGACGAGAAGAAGAAGAAATAGGAGGAGGAGGAGGAGAAAGACGAGAAGAAGAGAAGGAGAAGAAGAAGAAGTAGGAGGAGGAGGGGGAGAAAGACGAGAAGGATAAGGAGAAGAAGAAGGAGGAGGAGGAGAGGAGGAGGAGAAAGTAGAAGAAGAAGGGAGAGAAGGAAGAGTAGAAGAAGAAGGGGGAGGAGAAGAAGAAGAAGAAGTTTGATTGAATCTTTAATGGGTAAAGAATTAGGCGCAGTAAAGGCCTTTTTCTGCCCATTTAACGACACAAAATATAAAGATAAAAGAACGACACAAAACATAGAAACAAAGAAATAAAATGAAATAGAATAAAATGATAAGAACGACGAATAAGAATAGTGACTGGAATAGTCTATCAAAAGTAACAAAGCAATGAAAAGAACAATTGGTACATTATCATGTACGTACGTACTTAAACACACACACACGAAGAAGAAGAAGAGGAGGAGGAGGAGGAGAAGGAAGAGTAGAAGAAGAAGGAGGAGGAGAAGCAGAAGAAGGAGGAGAAGAAGAAGAAGAAGAAGAAGAAGAAGGAGGAGTAGGAGGAGGGGAGGGAGGAGGAGGGGGGAGGAGGAGAAAGTAGAAGAAGAAGGAAGAGAAGGGAGAGTAGAAGAAGAAGCAGGAGGAGGAGGGGGGGAGGAGGAGAAAGTAGAAGAAGAAGGAGGAAGAGAAGGGAGAGTAGAAGAAGAAGAAGGAGGAGGAGGAGGAGGGGGAGGAGGAGGAGAAAGTAGAAGAAGAAGAAGGAAGAGAAGAAAGAGTAGAAGAAGAAGAAGAAGAGGAGGAGGAGGAGGAGGAGGATGGAACAACAGCAGCAGCAGCAGCAGAACGAGAACAAGAAGAAGCCCACAAAACATGTCTTTGGCTACAAGAAGTCAATGCCAAACACATTCATCAACGCTGGTGATGGCTCCAGTCTGCCATATAATGTGTTCCCACTTTTTCTCTCACGACTTCAAAGAGCCTTTTGAGTGCGTGACACAGACTTTGAAACAGGATCACACTGCTGTGAAAAATTAAAGTGCAATGGAGTTTGTTTTTTTCCCCTCCAAACGCACGCGCGTACGCATATGTGTTAGGATGAGAATAGGTGTGTATGTATCGATGTGTGCATACGTCCGTTTTGATGTGTATGTGTGTGCGCGCGCGTGTGTGTGTTTTGTGTGTTCGTATGTGTGTGCATACTTATGTATATATGTATGTGTGTGTGTGTGTGTGTGTGTGTGTGTGTGTGTGTGTGTGTGTGTGCGTATGTGTGTACGCATGTATGTATTGTATGTATGTACACACTCACACATACACACAAACACACACACACTCACTTACACACACACACACACACACACACACACACACACACACACACACACACACACACTCACTAACACACACACACACACACACACACACACACACACACACACACACACACACACACAGATCAAGAGATGTCCAGCCCTGTGCAGCCGTAGTCTCCAGAAGATTGACGTACGTCCAAGCCACTTTTCAGCAAGTACCGCTGGAGGTGGTGGTGCGGGGGGGGGGGGAGGGGAATGGTTGGGGGTGGGGGGGGGCAATGGTTGGGGGTGGGGGGAAGTGAGGGGGTTAAAGAAGGAAAGCGGAGGGACCTGGAAGCTTGTTAGCGTTTCGTTTGGGGTCACAGAAAAGGCAACAACCTGACCAAAAGGCAGACGCTCTCTCTCTCTCTCTCTCTCTCTCTCTCTCTCTCTCTCTCTCTCTCTCTCTCTATTTCAAAATGTCAACAGCATTGTGTCAAGAGACGTAGCAATGTTTATTTTTTTACGCGTTAAAACAGAGAGCAGAAAGCGCTAAGTCTTAGATGAAAGACATGTTTCTCAGTTACCTTTAGCTTTTTTATTTAATTATTTTGTTATATTATCAGTTTATTCTTTCTAATATTTTGTTGTTCATCCAACTCAAGGTTGGGTTTTTAAATGTGTGTGTGTGCATAACACGTACATTTATATGTATACAGGTCGGTGGCCTTACGTTAAAACAGTTCTGAGTTCTGAGTTCTCTCTCTCTCTCTCTCTCTCTCTCTCTCTCTCTCTCCATTCTTTAGTTGAAGCTGTTATTGGTGCTCGAGTCACCAAAAACCCAGATCTGATAGAGAGGAAAAAAGAAACGAAACGAACAGAAAAAGGCATCCGATGACTGTATAGCCAGTTCGTTACATTTGGCATTTAGAGGTGTTGTATTTTTTCTTCACTTTGGAGCGTTTTGTAGGGTTAAATAAGGTCGTTCTGCCATGCTAAGGTAAGCTTACCTGTTTTCGTTTTAATTGGTTTCTTTTGTTGAACATGTCTTACATGTACAAATGCAGACAGAAAGAGAGAAAGAAAGAAACACACACACACACAAACAAATAACAATATGAAAAAAAACCCACACACACAAACACAATCATAGTCACACAGCCCCCCTCCCCTTCCACACACACACACACACACATCGAGAGAGAGAGGGAGGGAGGGGGAGAGGCGAACAGAAAGAGACTGAGACAGACAGTAATATAAAAAAGATAGAAAGAAACATAGATAGACGGATATACAGAACAGACATTCACACACACACACACACACACACACACACACACACACACACACACACACACACACACACACACACACACACACACAGACACGCACACACACACACACACACACACACACACACACACAGACACACACACACACACACACACACACACACACACACACACACACACACACACACAGGATGAGGCAAAGAGGAAGACAGAGACGGAGAGCGAAACAAAGACAGACACCAGACAGACGGATGGACTGACAGACAGGCAAGCTGCTCGAGCTACTTGCTGTGCCAGTAACTCTCATCTCGTATATTCAAGAATATGCGCCATAGCAAGATGTTTTGATAAATGAATAAGTAATAATAAATATTAACTCTCTCGGTGACGGTGGCAGCACTTCAACGCTGTGTACATCATGGAAATGTTACAAGCGGAAGGCTCTCACACTGAAGAGGTGAGTGGCGACAAATAAAATCGCATTTCCAACGACGAAAGTTATAGGCTGGGCCATGCAGACACCCACTGGATATCAGAAAAAAAAGAGGTTCCAGACATGGCCATTCAGTCACCCACTGCTCATTAAATGAAAGGGAGGGAAAGAAAGAAAGAAAGAGGACTGGCCGCCTTGAGTGAGTTAATGACAACCAGATACTTCACACGGCAGCAACGTTTCTTTGCCTATTTCTTTTTTAAAATCTATCTGCTTTATCCCTTGCTTCCAGCTTCATAGACTTCCGAAGCGGCAACTTTTCTTTGTCTTCTCCTCTTTCTGTCTATACTCTGTCTTAACCCGTACGTTCAGTTCGTAGACTTCAGAAGAGACTTTGACAGTGTCCACGGACTATCGCACTGGAAGGTCTTGAAGTCCAATGGCATCCAAGAGAAAATCGTATCAGCCAGAGAGCAGATCTGCCACAACTCTAAGTAATGGGTCCGGACAGAAGATGGCTACATCGACTGGCTTGCAAGCCCTCACTGGCATCAACCAGGGGTGCGCTCTCTCCCCACTCCTCTTGAGACGAAGGACTAATCATCAGTGCCAAGAAGACAAATAACCGTCTGAGTGGTGAACATTCAGCACTATTACATGTTTTTATATTGGCCAGAAAAACAGTCGACGAATTAGAAAACCTCACGTACCTTGGCAGTTCCATCAGCAGCATGTGTGTGTGTGTGTGTGTGTGTGTGTGTGTGTGTGTGTGTGTGTGTGCGTGCGTGCGTGCGTGCGTGCGTGCGTGCGTGCGTGCGTGCGTGCATGTGTAGGTGAGTATTGGAAAGAGAAGTGAGGCGAGGACAAAGCTACCAAACGGAACCTTGTTTCACAAGAACACGACGTTTCGAGGACACTCGACAGAAACAGACTGTCAGACGGGTACTCTAGAAAGATGGAAAGGGAGAAACAAAAAGACA
>NC_134905.1:13842460-13844960 GCF_041734735.1 Babylonia areolata
CTTTTTTACTATCTGCACCAAAACGTTTGCAAAATAAATAAAACTTCCATGCTTAGCAAAAGAAGTTCCTGTTTGAACAGAAAATGATAATAATGACTGCTCTTTTGTTGGGTCAGAATATCAGATCAAAGTGCCAAGTTTAGAGAATACAAAAAATATAAATATAACAGTAAATGCAGTTTGCATATAATTAGGCTTCTTTTTTTTTTTTTTCTTTTTTTTTGGTGCCCATCCCAGAGGTGCAATATTGTTTTAAACAAGATGACTGGAAAGAACTCAATTTTTCCTATTTTTATGCCTAATTTGGTGTCAACTGACAAAGTATTTGCAGAGAAAATGTCAATGTTAAAGTTTACCACGGACACACACACACACACACACACACACACAGACAACCGAACACCGGGTTAAAACATAGACTCACTTTGTTTACACAAGTGAGTCAACAAAAACAGCAACCATTACAGCTTATCATTCCGACAGATATAATCGCCAGAAGAGAACAACACGGGACAACGACAACAAAGACAACAACCACATCAACTACAACAATAACAATAACAACAAGAACACAAACAACACCAACTCATCATTCTCACAGATATAGTCGCCAGGAGAGAACAACATGCGACAACAACAACAACAACAAAGACAACAACCACATCAACCAACCACAGCCACCACCACCACCACCACCACCAACAACAACAACAACAACACCAACTCACCATTCCCACAGATATAGTCGCCAGAAGAGAACAACACGGGACAACAACAACAACAACAAAGACAACAACCACAACAACCAACCACCACCAATAACAATAACAACAACGACAACAACAACAACACCAACTCACCATTCCACCAGACATAGTCGACAGAAGAGAACAACACGGGACAACAACAACAACAACAAAGACAACAACCACAGCAACCAACCAGTCACTACCACCACCAACAATAACAACAAGAACAAAAACAACAACCAACCTCATCATTCCGACAGATATAGTCGCCAGAAGAGAACAACACAGGACAACAACAACAACAGCAACAACAACAACAGCCATTCCAACCAAACACAGCTACCACCACCACCACCACCAAAACAATAAAACAAACACAAAAATACCCTTACTATTCCGTCACTCGGCTTTACCCAGGTGAGCAGCCTGTTGTGTAAATGACACTGTGTTTGCAAAGCGCTTTGAGCTTGGTCTCCGACCGAGGACAGGCGCTATATAAGTATCCATATCAATCAATCAATCACTCAATCAAGTTAGCCGCCTAGAAAAAAGAGCACGGGACAAGAACAACAACAACAACAACAACATAAAAAACCAAGGACCCCACAAACACCACACAAACAACACCACCCAACAAACTCACCATTCCGGCAGATATAATCCCCAGGAGAGAAGAGCACAGGCCGAAGCCTCAGCACCAGCTCGCACAGGAAGCCCGCCTCGGTGTTCTGGAAGATCTCCACGCGCTTGAGGGTGTCCAGGTGGACGTGGATGGCGATCTCTGCCTTGAGCTTGTCAGGCAGCAGGCTGAGGGCCTTCTCCTCGTCGCTGGACTTGTTGCACATCCACAGATAGTCGAACCACTTGATGACCCGATCCTGCAGCTTCAGGGGCACCCGACGGAGGTTCATGTAGGTCTTGACAGCGTCCAATCGGGCTGTGTTTGGGGAGTGGGGATTTTGTGGGGGTGGTCGGGTGGGGTGGTGGGCGTGGGTGAAGGTGGAGGGGAGGGGGTGAGGGAGACAGATTCATCATTATTAATTATCATAAATGTTGTCGTCATCATCATCATCATCATCACAATCATAATCATCGTCGTCGTCGTCGCAATCGTGACCATCACCATCATCATCATCATCTACGAAAGTTTCTTAGGCATGCGACTAATATAGATGTATATCTAAACAGCGTCCAGACTTCTTTTTTAAGGAGGGGGCGAATGGGAGGGAGACAGATCTATCAGTCATTGTCGTCATCATTGTCGTTGTCATCACCATTGTCGTCGTCTTCGTCATCATCGTCGTAACTAGTTTCATCACCATCATTACCATCACCATCGTCATCCTCATAGTCGTGTCATCGTTGTCGTCATCTTCCTGATCATAATCATCGCCATCATCGTTCTACAGAAGACGTTATGACCATTTCTTGTATCAAGAATCAAAGATGGAGAAGATGAGGGGCGGGGGGGGGCAGAAGATGGAAGATGAGCAGGAGGAGGAGAAGAAGGAGCAGGAGGAGAAGAAGAAGAAGAAGAAGAAGAAGAAGAAGAAAGACACACACCACACAGACAGACAGAAACTAAAAGAGACATACGCATACCAAGAGAGAGAGGGAGAGAGAGAGAGAGAGAGAGAGAGAGAGAGAGAGAGAGAGAGAGAGTAAATATTTACAGACGGCTCTGTTGTAAATGATAGAGCTGGTGCTGCTTTCGTTATTCCAGACCTTAACCTTCAAAACTCATTTCAACT
>NC_134905.1:13862460-13864960 GCF_041734735.1 Babylonia areolata
TCGACGACGACGACGGAAATAAGAAGAAGGAGGAGGAGGGAAAGAGGAAGGAGGATAAGAAGAAGAAGAGGAGGAGGAGAAAAAGAAGGAGGAGGTGGAGGGAAAGAGGAAGAAGGAGAAGAAAGAGGAGGAGGGAAAGAGGAAGAAGAAGGAGGAGGAGGATGGGAAGAAGAAGGAGGAGGAGAAGAAGAAGGAGGAGGAGAAGAAGAAGGAGGAGGAGGTGAAGAAGGAGGAGGAGGAGGATGGGAAGAAGAAGGATGAGGAGGAGAAGGAGGAGGAGGAGGAGAAGAAGAAGGAGGAGGAGGTGGAGGGAAAGAGGAAAAAGAAGAAGGAGGAGAATGGGAAGAAGAAGGAGGAGGAGGAGGAGAAGAAGAAGAAGGAGGAGGAGGAGAAGAAGAAGGAGGAGGAGGAGAAGAAGGAGGAGGAGGTGGAGAAGAAGGAGGAGGAGGGAAAGAAGAAGAAGAAGGAGGAGGAGGAGAAGAAGAAGAAGAAGTCCAACCAGAGCAACATTAGCAGCAACAACTACAAGTTTTACTTTCCAACTATTCCAAGCAATACCGAGAGAGACAGCGAAAGCGAAAGACACGGGGACCCTAAGTTGGATAGACAGATGGACTGAAAGACAAACAAGAAGACAGGCAGGCAGACAGGCAAACACAGAGATAAAAACAGACACACAGACAGACAGACAGAGACAGAGACACAGAGACACACACAGAGAGAGAGAGAGAGAGAGAGAGAGAGAGAGAGAGAGAGAGAGAGAGAGAGAGAGAGAGAGAGAACGCAAACAGATTGCGTGCAGAGGTGAAATTGATTTTGAACTATTGCTTCCTTGCTTCGAAAGCGGGTTACCTTTCGAAGCACATCGACTTCGACATCAAAAGTTCGATCTTTGAGACAAGATTTTAATCAATTTTGCTGTCAGGAGGAAAAGGTTATGATTATGATGATGGCTGAATTTTGCGTCAGTTGGTATTGGTATTGATTTGCAGAAGACGTTATAATTATGTTGTTTGCTTTCTCTTTGATTTCCTTTGCTTGCTCTTTCATTCTTTCTACTCGAGACATTGCAAATGAATCATTTTGGATGCGAGTTACGCGATTTGTCCATCAAATACACACACAGATGCATGCGAAGCAACACACGTGCACACAAATACACACACACACACACACACACACACACTCACACACACACACACACACTCACACACACACACACACACACACACACACACACTGACACACACACATACACACACACACACACACACACACACACAACTTCCTCCTCTTCTACTGACACTGTTGCTGTATCAGAGTTCTCCAATGGTCCTCTCCCCGCCCCCTCACTCCCACCGCCAACCGCCCACTTCACCTCCCCCACCCCCATCCTCCACCCCCGCCCCCCCACTCCCACCGCCAACCGCCCACTTCACCTCCCCCATCCCCATCCTCCAGCCCCCACCCAACACCCCCCCGCATACCCCCACCCCCACCCTGCAGTCATGCTCACTGACGTGACCTCTTTCAGATCTCTGCAGGAAATTGGGATGTTTTGTGTGCTCCCCATAATAATTTGCGAATAGGAAACATATAGAAATAGAAATCTCTTCTCCTGTGACGATGGATCCCCTTTGGGATCTTTCCCCCTCCCAAACACACACACTGGATCCCTCCCTTTCCCCTTTCTCTTCTCTTGTGCTAGTTGGGTCCATGGGTTTCTTCTTCTTCTTCTCCTCCTCCTCCTCCTCCTTCTCCTCCTCCTCCTCCTTCTTCTTCTTCTTCTTCTTCTTCTCCTCCTCCTTCTTTACAACTGGACACCACCAATTCTCTTCTTTTTTTTCCCCTTCATCTTTTTTGCATAAGAAATGTGAACGAATTTACTTTTATTTGAGATTTGTTTTTGTTTTTGATTTAGTTTTGGAAACCGGATTTCTTTTCTCCATAAATAAAACCAAAAAGATAAATTATAAAAAAACAAAAAAAAAAAACCGAAAAAAACCTGGCTTCTTGATCTCTATGATTCTTGATTCTGTTTTTTTCGGGGTCCCTTCCCCCCCAGAAACTGGATATTCTCTTTCTCTTAGAAACTGGATTCACTATATCTTAGGAAAATGGATTATTGTTCTCCCAGAAAGAAGATTCACTTTCTCTTTGGAACTGAATTCTCTTTTCCCCAGGAACTAGTTTTTCTTTATCCTAGGAACTGATTTCTCTTTCTCCAATAAACTAAACTCTCTTTCTCTTAGGAACAGGATTCTCTAACTCTTTGAACTGGATTATCTTTCTCCCAGACAGTAGATTCTTTTTCTTCCGGAAACGAAATTCTCTTTCTTCCGGAAACTACATTCTCTTTCTTCCGGAAACGAGATAATCTTTCTCTTAGAAAATGGATTATTTTTCTTCCAGAAAGTATATTCTCTTTCTCTGAGAAACTCGATTCTATTTTTTTACCAGAAACTAGATTCTCTTTAACTTACAGTTTCAGTTTCGGTTT
>NC_134905.1:13869960-13887460 GCF_041734735.1 Babylonia areolata
TCTCTGTTTTAACACATACAAAATAAACATTGCTACATCTCTTGACACAATACTGTTGAGATTTTGAAGTAAGTAGGGTAATATGGTAACAGATACAGAGAAAACCAGACATCTTACAAAAAGAAAAAGAAAATTATTATCTTCGAAAAAAAAAGAAGAGAAGATGAATGAGAGCGATTTATTGAATATGAAAGGAAGGAAGAAGGTAAGAAAGACACTTCCTGTGACGTGATCGAAGGCAACACAGACTAGACTTTAACATATTATTCTCTCGTACAGGGTTCACAAAAAATTCAGGACCAGGATTTGGATCTTGCTCAGTTTCCTTCTAGAGAGCATGGTGTGAAATCACTCTGAATTTTCGACAAACAGCGCGATGTTTGCGGCCAATGCAACCAGAGCTGCTTTCATGCAAGTGCACTTCCAGTTTGTTTGGGTTTTTAAAACAATGAAAATACTCATCTGTCGTTTATAAGCTACTGAATAACTGATAAAAATCGCCGATTCATCGGTATGTTTTTTGACCGCATTTTTTCAAGGTGTTGACAGTGTAAGTGTGTGCATGAAAGGGCTGTTTGTCGTCTGTTCAGTGTGATGACAGTGGTAGATCTTTTTGTTTGTTTGTTTCTTTTGTTTTGGTTGTTGTTGTTTTTCTTTTGTTTTTGTTTTTGTTTTTTTGTTGTTGGGTTTTTTTTTGGGGGGGGTTTTTTTTTTTGGTTGTTTTTTTTTTTTTTTTAGATCATAAATATGCAGCCTGCAGAAAAGGGTTCCAGCTGGATCTGGTCGAGGAGGAATGAAAGTAAACTTCATAAGGATTAAATTTTCCCTACTCAAACTAGGGGTACGATGGCTCAGTGGTTAAAACGTCTGCCAGAAAAGGTGACAGTTCTGAAGTGGCGACCACCCTGGAGGCGCGGGTTCAAACCTGTTGAGGACCAGGAAAAAAGAAAAAAAAAGAAGAAGAAAAGGCGGCAATACAAGGGCATCCAGGAGTCATGACCTGGGTGCGGCCTGGCCCCCTTTTAGTGCAAGGAGTTAAGAGCCGAAACACGTGACGGCTTCTTCTCTGAAGACCTTGTACTGTCCAGCTCTCCCTAGAGTTTCTTATCACTGCAATTCAAACCACCTTTCGATTTTTATGGAAACATACCCGTGTTTTTTGTTTGTTTGTTTGGGGTTTTTTGTTTGTTTGTTTGTTTTTTGTTTGTTTGTTTGTTTTTTTGTTTTGTTTTGTTTTTGTTTTGTTTTGTTTTGTTTTTTGTTGTTGTTGTTTTTGGTGTGTGTTTTTTTTTGTTTTTTGTTTTTTTTTTTTGGGGGGGGGGGCGGGTTAGGGTGTTTTGTTTTTGTTTGTGTTTGTTTCTTTCCAATTGGTCCTTAACTTTTAATGAAGTCTGTAGGTCAAAGCAATAACAAACGCCGATGAAATCTGAATCTCCTGGGGACTAATCTTCTCTGCTTGGGCAGATTCTTATGAAGTCTATTATTCAATATCTTATCGATCATTGGGTTCGCCGTTTTATAATGAAGTTGCTCCGGAAAAGAAAAGGATTTTTCTTATACATTCTTCTTTTTTTACTTTTTTTTTCTTCTATCTTGCGAAGGTTGTAGGTAACTTGTAATTCTCCTCTTCCGTAGATGAAAAAAGAATCAGGTAGGATAAAGCGTTGATATGTTCGATTCTGGAATTCTAATCTTCATAGACGAGTATGTCCCCAGCCGTCGAGACTTTTTTTTAAACGACTTTTTAAAGGATATTGATGTGGAGTGATGGTGAGTAGACAAGAGAGAGGGAGAGAGAGCGGGGGGCGGGGGCGAGGGGTGGGGTGTGGGGAGGCTAGGGGGCAGAGGCAGAGACAGAGATAGAGGCGTAGACAGAAACAAAGAGACGGAGACATAGAAAGAGAGAGAGGGAGGGAGAGAAATAGAGTGGCAGTGGCAGAGACAGAGGCGTAGACAGAGACATAGAAAGAGAGAGAGGGAGGGAGAGAGAGAGAGGGAGGCAGAGATAGAGGTGTAGACAGAGACAGAGAGCACAGAATCATGGAAAGAGAGAGATGGAGAGAGAGAGAGAGCACGAGAAAGAGAAGGGTAGGCTGAGAGTTCTTTATTCATTCATTTGTCTATTATTCATGAATAATTATTTATAATCTTTAATTGATGTGCGATCTATCTATCTATCTATCTATCTATCTATCTATCTATCTATCTATCTATCTATCTATCTATCTTTCATGCATCTATTTGTTTATTCAATTATGTACTCATTCATACATGTGTCTGCTTGTCTATGAATCTACTCATTCATTGGTTGATTGATTGATAGATTCTTTCTTTATGGGCGTATCGACTTTTCTGTCTAAGAAAATTGCTTTGCCATATTTTGCCGTGTGTCTCTAATGAACGAACACAACCACACATCAAACACCGTTAACGCCCCCCCCCCACCCCCCCCCCCCTCCCACACACACACACACATACATAGACACACACGCATACGCCCCCAACCACAACACCCCCTCCCACCCCCTACACACACACACTACACACTCTCTATTACCCTACACTCCGCCCACAGACACAGACACACAGACACAGACACACACAGACAGACAGACACACACACACACACTAACACACACACACACACACACACACACACACACACACACACACACTAACACACACACACACACACACACACACACACACTAGCACACACACACACACACACACTAGCACACACACACACTAACACACACACTAACACACACACACACACACACACACACACACACACACACACACCAAAAGGCAGACATTAAAAAAAAAAAAAAAAAAACAAAAACTTAGCAAAAGTTCTGTGCAGTGATCTCCCTTCTGTCGGTCTCGCTGCTGCAGCAGCAGAAGTCCACATTGATTCCTCACTCACACACACATCGCTTGCCGACCATCCACTCTTATGTATGACTGACAAGATCACTTCGCGCTACACGCACTGCTGGGCTAGTATTCTTCCCAAAGGGGGGGGGGGGGGGGGGGCGTGTAACAACCGCAAGTAAGTAAGTAAGTTCTGCGAGGGTCAGGAAGAGGATGACAGAGTACAGCTGAATGGTGATCTCTCTCTCTCTCTCTTTCTTTCTCTTTCTCTCTCTTTCTCTTTCTTTCTCTCCCTCTCTTTCTCTCTCTGTTTTTCTCTTTTTCTCTCTCTCTTTCTCTCTCTCTCTCTCTTCCTCTGTGTGTGTCTCTCTCTCTCTCTGTCTCTGTCCCTCTCTCTTTCTCTCTCTCTTTCTTTCTGTCTCTCTCTCTTTCCCTCTCTCTCTTTCTCTCTCTCTCTCCATCTCTTTTTCTTTTTCTCTCTCTCCCCCTCTCTCTCTCAGTCTTTCTCTCTTTTTCTCTCCTCTCTTTCTCTCTCTTTCTCTCTCTCTTTCTCTCTGTCTCTCCCTCTCTTTCTCTCTCTCTCTCTCTTTCTCTCTCCCCCTCTCTTTCTCCCTCTCTTTCTCTGTCTCTCCCTCTCTCTCCCTCTCTTTCTCTCTCTCCCCCTCTCTCCCTTCCTCTCTCTCCCTTCCTCTCCCTCTCTCCGTCTCTCTCTCTTGCTCTTTCTCTGTGTCCCTCTCTCTCTCTTTCTCTCTATCTCTCACTCTCTTTCTCTCTGTTTCCCCCCCCGCTCTCTCTCTCTCTCTCTCTCTCTCTCTCTCTCTCTCTCTCTCTCTCTCTCTCTCTCTCTCTCTCCTGTCATTGCTGCTGATGAAGTCCCTTTGATATACTGCTCACAGTCCAGCCTTTGGGAGACCACCCCAACCCCAGCACTCTTCTTGAGTGAGCATGTCCCTAAACCCTGCCTGGTCCTCATTTGTGGAGAGGGAGAAAACGGCTGTTGAAGAATATAATAATAATAATAATAATAATAATAATAATAATAATAATAATAATATTTATATAGCGCTGAATCTTGTGCAGAGACAAATCAAAGCGCTTTCACACCAGTCATTCATACGCATGCATAACTCTAAAACTGAAAACAAAGAAGAGGCAGGGAAGGGAGGCTATCTTGTGAAGAGGTGGGTTTTAAGGCCAGACTTGAAAGAGCTGCGTGCGGAGACCTGACGAAGCGAAGGAGGAAGTTCATTCCAAATGCAAGGTCCAGAGACAGAGAAAGAACGGCGTCCAATAGTGGAGTGTTTGAATCTGGGTATGCGTAAACAGAGTGGGATAGCACTGACCTATTTTGACTTTAGTGGGACTCTCGTTCTAATCCCTGAGGCAGAAGGCAGAATGATGGCAGACGCTCACCTGCCAATATAGAGAGTCCTGTGAGGGTCTGGGTTCGAATCCCGCTCTCGCTCTTTCTCCCAAGTTTGACTGGAAAATGAAACTGAGCGTCTTGTCATTCGGATGAGACGATAAACCGAGGTTCCGTGTGCAGCACGCACTTTGTGCACTGAAAAACAACAACAACAACAAACGAACATAGCAGCTAGAATGTTGTCCTCTGGTAAAATTCTGTTGAAGAAATTCCACCCAGCACACAAACATATAAGCATGCACCCAAAGCCTGACTAAGCGCGTTGGGTTATGCTGCTGGTCAGGCATCTGCCCAGCAGATGTGGTGTAGCGTGTATGGATTTGTCCGAACGCAGTGACGCCTCCTTGAGAAACTGAAACTGAGCAGAAGAGGTTTCAGCCCAGTGATTCTAATCAATGCACTCCTTCATCATCATCATCTTCATCTTCTTCTTCTTCTTCTTCTCGCTTTGTTACTTTTAATTGACTATTCCAGTTACTATTCTTATTCGTCGTTCTTATTATTTTGTTTCATTTCATCTCGTTTCTTTATTTTTATGTTTTGTGTCGTTCAATTTCTATTTGTATTTATTTTTATCACAACAAATTTCTCTGTGTGAAATTCGGGCTGCTCATCCCAGGGAGAGCGCGTCGCTACACTACAGCGCCACCCTTTTTTTTAAATAATTTTTTTCCTGCGTGCAGTTTTATTTGTTTTTCCTATCGAAGTGGATTTTTCTATAGAATTTTGCCAGGAACAACCCTTTTGTTGCCGTGGGTTCTTTTACGTGCGCTAAGTGCATGCTGCACACGGGACCTCGGTTTATCGTCTCATCCGAATGACTAGCGTCCAGACCACTACTCAAAGTCTAGTGGAGGGGGAGAAAATATCAGCGGCTGAGCCGTGATTCGAACCAGCGCGCCCAGATTCTCTGGCTTCCTAGGCGGACGCGTCACCTCTAGGCCATCACTCCACATTATGGAGGAATTATAAAAAGACCGTTACCGCGCCTAATTCTTTACCCATTAAAGATTCAACCAATCAGTCAATATTCTTTCTTCTTGTGTGTGTGTGTGTGTGTGTGTGTGTGTGTGTGTGTGTGTGTGTGTGTGTGTGTGTGTGTGTGTGTGTGTGTGTGTGAGTACGTACGTACATGATAATGTACCAATTGTTCTTTTTATTGCATTGTTACTTTTAATAGACTATTCCAGTTACTATTCTTATTTGTCGCTCTCATTATTTTATTTTATTTCTTTAATTCTATGTTTTGTGTCGTTCTTTATTTTTATGTTTTGTGTCGTTAAATGGGCAGAATTGTAAAAAGGCCTTTACTGTGCCTAATTCTTTACCTGTTAAAGATTCAATCTTCTTCTTCTTCGTGGGTTACACCTTACGTTCACTCGTGTACGCGAGTGAGATTTTATTGGTGTGATCGTTTCTACGCCCGCCATTTAGGCAGCCATACACCGTTTTCCGATGGGGGGCGGGAGTTGCATGCCGAGTATGTTTTTGTTTCCATAACCCACCGAACGCTGACATGGGCTACGGGATTTTAATTAACGCGTGTATTTGATTTACTGCGTGCGTATACACACGAAAAGGGTATAGACACTAACAGGTCTGCACATCTGTTGACGTGAGAGATCACCACCACCACAACAACAACAAGAAGAAAACAAAACAGAAAGCTGGACTAAAGAAGACATGAATAACTCACTCAGTACGGCCAGTCCTCTCTTCTCCTCTACACAGACCCCTCGGATGTCCAGTGGGTGTCTCAATGACCCAACCTTTAGCTTCCGTCGTCAGAATTGTGGTATTCTTTGTCAACATTCACCTCTTCAGTATAAGAGCCTTCCGCTTGCAATATTTTGATGGTGGTAATTGGGGTGAAACGCTGTTAACGTCTTCTCTTTCGCCGTTCGTATGGAGAGAGATAACCCTGTAAGCCCACGATTTCTCTCACTGTCATTATCCTTAATTAACGTCGTAGTTGTCGTCGCCCCGCCCCCTTTGGGGGGAAAAGACAAGAAACCAATTCCGATGATAAAGGAAATGATTATTTTGATGAAATGAGGGGAGGAGGGCTGCCCACGCTTTCTCACGCATTATGATGAATCGTGGGGGCGCGCCCACCATGATTTCTCGCAATAGAGAGAAAACGTGGGAGGGGAAAGTGCATATGCTTTAGTAACCTGACAATTAAGCATACATATATATATATATATATATATATATATATATATATATATATATATATATATATTTACTGTAGCTTGATGAAGCCTTATGTTCACGAAAGTGAACGTTGATGTTTTTGACTTTTTGCATTCATTATCAGTTGTTTCGCTTGTCAGTTTAACGACTTCTCTTTTACGAAATCCTTTAAGTAATTTCCTGTAATTGTATTTAGATAATTTTTTTTTCAAATTTCACCCACATTTTCACCCTCATTTGCCCAGTTTCCCCCAACATCCACATCTCCCACCCCTTCTAACCGACAATACTCAAATGTATTCATAAATACTTTAACAAAATGTCTTCAATCACCGATATGTGTGACGGGACATTAAACAAAATCCCTCCTCCTCGCAGTCGCACGAATTCTCTCATTTTGAGAGAAAACGTAGGGAGAGAGGGGGGGTGAAGGGGCGGGGGGGGGGGGGGGGGGGGGGACAGGAGTTGACGCCCTCACGATTTATCTCAGTGAGAGAAAACGTGGGGTTGTGAAATATCGAGGGCTTACAAACCACCCTCAGTGCTAACCTGTTATCCCCCCGCCCTCCCTCCCCCCCCCCTCCAGCAAGCGTTGACACACAAAGCCAAAAAGTCTCTGACTCTACCAGCGGTTATCTTCCACACAAAATGAAACTTCACGAAAGACAAACAGTAGGAGTGGAGAGGGGGTTGGAGGAGGGGGGGGGGGGAGAGTCTGTGTGTGAAATGAAGGAGCCGCAGGAAGTGTGTGTGTGTGTGTGTGTGTGTGTGTGTGTGTGTGTGTGTGTGAGGGGAGAGGGTTATGGGGGGAGGGGGGGGGAGATGTTGGATTCTTCTGTCTGGAACACATTCTGTCCTTTCCCCCCTTAGAGTCTGTTCCATTGGTGTGGGTAGCGGTGTTTGCGGGGATACATACAGTGTTTGTCTTATATATACAGAATGATGATGCCTTATAGTTAAATATTGTAGGGAACGTGACTGGGTTTTTTTTTTTCATCTAGATTGCCTATAGGTCCCCATTTTTCCTTGATGTGTGCCTACGATTTTGGGAGGTGGAAGTGGCTGGGGGAGGGGAGGAGGTGGGGGTGAGGGGGGGATTGGTGGAGTGTGTGTCTGTGTATGTGTGTGTGTGTGTGTGTGTGTGTGTGTGTGTGTGTGTGTGTGCTCACATGTCTTTCTTGTATCTTCTCTCTTTTTTTTTCCACTTCCCTTCCTGCCTTCTTTTTTCTGTTTTCCTTCCTAGTCTTTTATGATTTGTCTCGACGTGATTCTATTTCTTTCTTTTATGTTTTCTTTCATTTTTGTTCCAACAGATTCCTCAACATACTGAAGCATTATATACATTGTTTGTTGAATGGTGTCTTGTGTCGCTGGAATGACAAAGAAAACATTCCTTTTAAAGCTGTGGGTCTGTGCCTATTGGAAGTTTACATTGCCTAATGTAATAGAATTGAGCCAACATCCACAAGCATGCATTTTGATTTCCTTTTATGTTTCTCCCCTCAATATCGATGAACAGAAACAGTGTGTTTTGATTGCCACGGCGAGTGTCAGTTCACTCTCACAATCTCACGCTTTCTTGCCCGACTCGTCCTCAGAAAGAAAAGATATGAGCACATCACTCCTATTTTGCAACATCTCCACTGGCTCCCTGTCTCACACAGAATAAAGTAAAAGATCAGCGCTCTATGTTATCAATGTATTCACAAATCTGCCCCTTCCTATCTCCGTGGCTGCCTTCACCTCTACACTCCATCTCGCTCACTACGATCAGCTTCGGATCCACTCTGATTACGCATACCCAGATTCAAACTCTCGACTGTTGGCCGTCGATCTTTCTCTGTCTCTGGACCTTGCAGTTGGAATGAACTTCCTCTTTCGCTTCATCAAGTCTCCACACTCAGCTCTTTCAAGTCTGGCCTTAAAACCCACCTCTTCCCAAAATAGCCTCCCTTCCCTGCCTTTTCCTTGTCTTCAGTTTCTCCAGTTTTAGAGTTATACATGCGTGTGAATGACTGGTGTGAAAGCGCTTTGAATTGTCTATGCACAAGATTCAGCGCTATATAAGTACCATTATTATTATTATAGAAAGCATGGAAGGGGAATAACCACATTTTCTCGCAATCTCACGTACGCTTTCTCGTAGCGTGAGAGATAAAGTTTTGGGGAGCCTCTATGGAAGTCAAATGACTATTTAACGTTGGTCCTAATTCTTAACTCGCTTTTCTCTACAGCTAGGGACAGGCTGACGTTTTAGGGACATCACACATAGGGGCGATGGGGTGGGGGTGGGAGGAGGGGGCATTGTGAGTAAAACATGATGGGAAGGATTCGGGAGAAACAAGTCTTGGATTCAGCGTGTGTGTATTGTATGAGACGAGAATTCATATTCGTCAGTACTTGGCTGGTCTGCAGAAACGATGATAAGTGAGTAATAAATCAATAGCGCTTCGTCGGCAGCGCGACAGGAGAGAGAGAGAGAGAGAGAGAGAGAGAGAGATCACCATTCGGTACTTTACCATTTTCTTCCTGCTGACCCTTCCAGAACTTGCTTGGCGCTGTTCGCACGCCCCTTTCCCCCTGGTGGCACCCCCCCTCCTCCCCCTCCCCCCTCCCCCCTCTTGCTGATCCTCAGTTATATTCATCCATCCGTCCGCTTGGCTGTCTTCTGTCTGTCAGTATGCTTGCGTGTCTGTTTGTCGCGTCTCTCTCTCTCTCTCTCTCTCTCTCTCTCTCTCTCTCTTTCTCTTTCTTTCTCTCCTTTTTTGTTGTTGCTGTTGTTTTTTGTTTGGTTTATTTTCGGCTGGAATGGATTGCCTGCATCTATCTTTAACCCCTTTATGCTGACTGCTGAGTTTTTCTTCTGATGCAGTTCCAGTTACTAAAAAGGAGGCGTCACTGCGTTCGGACAAATCCACATACGCTACACCACATCTGTTTAGGCAGATGCCTGACAGCAGCATAACCCAACGTGCATGTCAGGCCTTGAGTGCATGCTTATTTATTTACTTATTTATATTTCTTTTAATCACAACAGATTTCTCTGTGTGAAATTCAGGCTGCTCTCCACAGGGAGAGCGCGTCGCTACACTACAGCGCCACCCATTTTTTTTTGTATTTTTTCCTGCGTGCAGTTTTATTTGTTTTTCCTATCGAAGTGGATTTTTCTACAGAATTTTGCCAGGAACAACCCTTTTGTTGCCGTGGGTTCTTTTACGTATGCTAAGTGCATGCTGCACACGGGACCTCGGTTTATCGTCTCATCCGAACGACTAGGGTCCAGACCACCACTCAAGGTCTAGTGGAGGGGGAGAAAATATCGGCGGCTGAGCTGTGATTCGAACCAGAGCGCTCAGATTCTCTCGCTTCCTAGGCAGACGCCTTACCTCTAGGCCATCACTCCATGATGTATTTGTGTACCTATCAGAGTGGATTTCTTTTTACATAATTTTGCCAGAGGACAACACTCTAATTGCCATGGGTTCTTTTTCAGTGTGCCAAGTGCGTGCTGCACACGGGACCTCGTTTTATCGTCTCATCCGAAAGACTAGTAGACGCTCAGTTTGATTTTCCAGTCAGAGCTTGGGAGAAACGGCGAGAGCGGGATTCGAACCCACACCCCCTCACAGACTCTCTGTATTGGCAGTTTAACCACTCTGCCACCTTCCTGTTGAACACTGGTGAAAAGGAAGTCTGTGCGGCGTCAGTTTTGAATCCAGTTTCTACTTTTTCGAGCACTTTTTAATCAGTTAATGAAGTAACCGGTATTGCAACCCCCAACCCCCAAGCCCCAGCCACTCACCAGTCTCATACAGTACACCCAGCCACCTCCACACACACCCCTCCCCCTAACCGCACCCACCCCCTTCCTCCCTCCTCTGCATCCAACAGAAACGCAAACATATTCGATGGTCTCATTGCCCCCCTCTCTGTCTGTCTCTGTCTCTGTCTCCTGTCCTCCCCCCTTTCCTCTTTCCCTCCCCTCTCTCCCCTCTCTCTCTTTCTCTCCCTCTCTCTCTCCCTCTCTTTCACTCTCTTCCCATCTCTCTCCCTCTCTTTAACACTCTCTTTCTCTCTCTCCTTCTCTTTTACATTCCCTCTCTTTCTCTCTCTCCCCTCTCTCTCCCTCTCTTTTACACTTTCTCTCTCTCCCTCTCTTTCACACTCTCTTTTTCTCTCTCTCTGTCCCTCTCTTTCCTACCCTCTCTCTTCCCCTCTCTCTATCTCCCTCACTCTCTCCCCACGCCCCCGTCTCTCTCTCTACCCTTCTCTCTCCCTCTCTGTCTCTTCCCTCTCTTACTCTCCCCCTCTCTCTCTTTTTCGCCCCCCTCTCTCTCCCTCTCTTCCTCTACCTCTCTCCCTCTCTCTACCCCTCCTCTCTCTCTCTCTCTCTCTTAGCATCTTTCCCTAAACAACCATTCCTCCTGTCTGAATAGCTATGTTCTATCAATTCTAGTCTCCGCCTCTCCAACGTCTCCACCCACCTCACTCATCCTTCTTTCCCCCTACCCGCAATCCCCTAACTCCCCTCCCCACACACACCCCCCTCATCCCACCACCAGTCTCATACGTACACCCACCCACCCGCACACCCTCCCTCCCCCTAACCGCACCCCACCTACCCCCCTCCTCCTCCCTCCCCTCCTCTGCATCAAGCAGAAAAAGTAAATACATTCGCTTGATAATCGACCCCCCTCTATGCCCCCTATACCCCACCCCCACGCCCCCACCACCACCAACCCATCCCCCTTCATCACACACACACACACACACACACACACACACACACACACACCATTCTTCCCTCCGGACATGGCAGAAAGCAAATACCATTTCATTGGTAATCAATTTTCAACCTCGTAGATTTTTTGTTAATACAGCACGCGGTTTTTTGGGGTTTTTTTTTTCAGTGACCCGCTTGGAGTCTGAAAAAAGAAGGAAGGAAGGAAAGAAAGAAAAAAAGAAAGAAAGAAAAAAAGAACAAATATGAAGAAAAGAAGAAAAAAAATCAGCCGGACGGATGGTCAGGCGAAGATAGATAAGTAAGATGTGCCAGTCTGGTTTAAAAGGTTAAAAAAAAAAAAAAGAACTGCGAGAGAGAGAGGGGGGAGGGAGGGAGGGAGGAAGAGAGAAGGGTGGGAGAGAGAAAACGAGCGAAAGAACGAACGAACATTTTTTTTGTGTGTGTGGAGGGGCGGGGGGGGGGGGGGGGGGTTAAACGGATTAAGCGCATAAGGCTTGTTTTCATCCTGTCCTCATAGAAGGGAAAATGTAGCCAACGCGCACTACGAAAGACATGACACTACAAAGATAACTTTCATGTCATGGAATAAAAGAAGAAAGAGAGAGAGAGAGAGAGAGAGAGAATGACAATGACAATGACAATGACAATGACAAATGTTTTGATGAGGGTAGAATGGATAAGCTGAAGGCTCCTTCACACCATGCCCTCACACATGCATATACATACATACATACGCGCAATATAATAAATGAAATAAATAAAGAGAGAGGGGGAGATAACGATAACGATAATGATAACGATGTTTTATTCAAGAAAGGGCATGGCCTCATTTGAAGGGGGTATACATAAATAGGAGAGGGGGGAGGGGGTGGAGGCGAAAGAGCTGAAGAGGAAGAGGAAATCGATGGGGAGGGGGGAGAGGGAAGAAGGGGGCAGAATGGGAGGTGGGTGGGTGGGGTGTGTGTGTTTCTACCAAAAAGCCCTGAAGTATGTAATTGATGTCGTCATCACGAGCAAGGTGTCAGAACATTTTTGTCGTCGTGAATTACCAGATTCCCCACCCCCCCACCCCCTCCCCTCCCCCCCCCTGCCACCCCCCCGTTCATTCTTTTTTTTTTTTTTCAAGTTCATTTATTCGTTTCATTTTGTTCACTGACATTACGCCCTTCCTTCCTTCCTTCCTTCTTTGCTGTTCTTCTCTTCCTTCTTTCCCTTAACCTTCCTTTCTTCATTCCTTCTTTTCTACATTCCTTCCTTCCTTCCTTCCTCCCTTCCTTCCTTCCAATCTTCCTTCCCTTCTCTCTTCCCTTTCCTCTCCATACCTTCCTTCCTTCCTTTCTCTCTTCCTTTCTTCTTCCTTCCTCTCTTCCTTCCTTTTCCATCTCTTCCTTCCTCCCTCCCTCAGTTCCTTCCTTCCTACCTTTCTTTCTTCCTTGCTTCACTCACTCATTCATTCAAGTGATAATTTATGCATCCTTTCCATCGTTTACTCGATTCTTTATTCATTTATTCGCTCTTCCTCTCTCCCCTTTCCTCCCTTCCTTTCTTTCTCCCTTCCTTCCCTCCCTCCCTCAGTTCCTTCCTTCCTTCCTTCCTCCCTCCTTTCTTTCCTCTCTCCCCCTTCCTTCCTTCCATTCTTTCTTCCTTGCTTCACTCCCTCACTCACTCACTCATTCAAGTGACAAGTTATGCATGCTCTCCATCGTTTACTCGATTCTTTATTCATTTATTCGCTCGCATGTGTGTATTGGCTCGTTTGTTTGTCGGGTTCTTCCTGTTGGTCGATCAATTTTCCATTCATTTCTGAACATGCCGACATCTTGAAACTGGTGTATATCATGAGCCGGGCTGAGAGAGAGAGGGGAGGTGTGGGAGAGAGAGAGGGGGGGAGAGAGAGAGAGGGAGAGAGGGAGAGAGAGAGAGGGAGAGAGGGGGGAGAGGAGAGAGAGAGGGGGGAGAGGAGAGAGAGATGGGGGAAGAGGGAGAGAGAGAGAGAGGGAGAGAGAGAGGGAGAGAAAAAAAGAGAGAGAGGGGGAGAGAGAGAGGGGGAGAGGAGAGAGAGAGGGAGGAAGAGGGAGGGAGGGAGAGGGAGAGAGAGAGGGTAGATAGAGAGGAAGAGGGAGAGAGATGGAGAGGGAGAGAGAGGGGGGCGAGAGAGAGAGGGGGAGATAGAAAGAGAGAGAGAGAGACGGAGACAGACAGACACACACAGAGACACACAGAAAGGGAGAGAGAGAAAGAGAGAGAGGGAGGGAGAGAGAGAGAGATCGAGAGACTGAGACTGAGAGACAGGGAGAGATGGTGAGACAGAAAGGCAGAGACTGAGACACAGAGAGAGGGAGACAGAGAGAGGGAGACAGAGAGAGAGAGAGGGAGACACAGAGAGAGAGAGGGAGACAGAGAGAGAGAGGTGGGAGAGAGACACACACACAGACAGAGGGAGAGAGAGACAGACAGACAGAGAGGGAGGGAGAGTTAGAAAAGGAAAGAGAGCGACTGACCGACCGACAGAGGCAGAGACAGAGAGAGAAGGGTAGAAAATAAAATACAGATAAAAACAAAATTAAAAGTAGAATTAGATGAGATAAAATAAAACAAAACAAAACAAAATAAAACAAAAATAAATTAAAATTAAAATGAAGTGGAATATAAATAAAAACAAAATAGAACAAAATGAAATAAAATAAAATAAAACACTTCTGATATACGACTTTCCCCGAAAAAACCCAAAAAAACCCCACACCTAAAAATTTCCCTGGGCACACAACGAAACATAGCAGTACAAGACAAACGACAGGACCACTCTATTCACATTGACTACCTGCCATGCCAAGAACAGGAAAAAGTGAGAGAAGCAAAAGAGAGGAGAGGAGAATGAAGAGAAAGAGAGAAGATCGAAGATGAAGGTAGGAAGAGGACGAGGAAGAATAGAAGAGGGAGGAGGAGGAAGAAGAGGATAGGAGGAGGAAGGGGGAAGAGTAAAGATGAAGGTGAGGAAGAGGCGGAAGAGGAGGAAAAAAAAGGGGGAGGAGGGGGAGGATGATGAAAAGGGAGGACGAGGAGAAAGGAGAAGATGAGGAGAAGAGGTGAAGGAGGAGGAAGAGGAGAAAGAGGAGAAGAGGAGGAGCAGGAGGAAGGAGAAGAGGAGGAGGAGGAAGAGGACAGAGACGAGGAGGAGGAGGAGAAAGAGGAGGAAGAGGAGGATGAAGAGAAGTGAGAATAGGAGGGAAGAGGTGGAGGAAGAGGAGGAGAAAGAGGAGGAAGAGGAGGAGGAGGAGAAAGAGGAGGAAGAGGAGAAGGGAGAAGAGGAGGAGGAGGAAGAGATGGAGGAAGAGACATAGAAGAGGAGGAGGAGGAGTGATGGGGAGGAAGAGGAGGAGGGAGAAAAGGAGCAAAAAGAGGAGGAAGAGGTGGAGGAGGGGAAGAGGAGGAGGGGGAATAAGAGGAAGAGATGGAGGAGGAGGAATAGGAGGAAGAAAGGGAGGATGAGTTAGAAGAGAAGGAGGAGGAGTAAGATGATGAAAAGGAGGAGGAGGAGTAGAATGAAAGAAGAAGAGGACGGGGGAGGAGGAAGGAGAAGAGGAGGAGGAGGAAGAGGAGGAGAAGGAAGACGAGGAGGAAGAGATGGGGGACAAGGTGGAGGAGGAAGAAGAGGAGGAGGAAGAGGTGGGGGAGGAGGAATAGGAGGAGGAAAGGGAGGAGGAGTTAGAAGAGGAGGAGGAGGAGGAGGAGAGTGAAGGAGAAGAGGGCGAAAAAGAGGAGGAAAAAGAGGATCTCTTTCTCTCTCTCTCATCCATCTCTCTCTCTCTCTCTCTCTCTCTCTCTCTCTCTCTCTCTCTCTCTCTCTCTCTCATCCATCTCTCTCTCTCATCCACCTCTCTCTCTCATCCACCTCTCTCTCTCTCTCTCATCCATCCATCTCTCTCTCTCTCTCTCACTCATCCATCTCTCTCTCTCTCCTCTCTCTCTGTCTCTTTCCTTAAATTTTAAGTTTCCGTTTCAGTAGCTCAAGGAGGCGTCACTGCGTTTGGACAAATCCATATACGCTACACCACATCTGTCAAGCAGATGCCTGGCCAGCAGCGTAACCCAACGCGCTTAGTCAGGCCTTGAGGGAAAAAAAAGGTGAATAAATAATAGATAAGCTTACATAAATAAATAAATAAAAAATAATTATAATATAAAAAGGGTAGTAGTAGTAGTAGTAGTAGTAGTAGTAGTAGTAATAACAATAATAATAATAATAATAATAATAACAATAATAATAATAATAATAATAATAATAATAATAATAATAATAATAATAATAAATGAATAAATAAATAAGACAACAATGATGATAAATAAGCAAATAAATGTAAAACATGAAGACACACATCCACACATACACCCGCACATGCATAACAGATATGCACCAAACATGCAGTTTCACAGATATGAAAGCACAGTCAAATACACATAAACGTACATGAGCCCCAACTCACACACACACACACACACACACACACACACACACATTACCCTGCACCTCCTCTACCCCCCTCCTCCACACACTTATTTCCAGGCTACGTATCGCAGCTTCCACGGCGCGCGCACACACACACACACACACACACACACACACACACACACACACACACACACACACACGAACACACACACACAAACACAGATGAACACTTACTTGTACAAGCACACACACATACGTCCATATCTCCCACCCCCAACACCATACACATATATACAAAGATATATATATACACACCCGCACGTTCCAATATCCTGTTGCTCCCACAGTGTAGGCATGCATACACTCACATACCTCATCCTCTACCCCCCTGCCCCCGCACCCCCACCTCCGCCTCACACACACACACACACACACACACACACACACACACACACACACTTTCCTTAAAAGACTTAACGACATGAGAAACATAAGAGTAAAATCCCTTCACCCTAAATGTTACAAAGTACCTTGTTTATTCAATCTTAGTTTCGTGATGGCATGCAAATAGCCTGATGTTATTCGTAAAAGTCGACTTCTTTTGTAAAAGGCTTAAAGGTTCAGAGAAACAGCCTTATTACCATTGTCTATTAATTCTCCTCGGTATTGGGTTGCTGTTTTTTTTGTTGTTTGTTGTTGTTTTTTTGCTTGTTTGTTTGTTTGTTTTTTGTTTGGTTGGTTGGTTGTTTTTTTGTTGTTTTTTGTTGTTGTTTTTGTGGGTTTTGTTTGTAAAAATACCTTTTTACGACGTGTAATGACGTATATGAATAAACCATTTCTTCTTTCTTTCCTACCTTCCTTCCTTCTCATTCTCTCTCTTTCTTCCTCTCTTCCTCCTCTCTCTGTCTATCTCTGTATGTCTCTCTGTCTCTGTCGCTCTCTGTCTCTCCCTGTCTCTCTCTATCTCTCTCCCTCTCTCTGTCTGTCTCTCTGTCTCTGTCTCTCTCTCTCCCTATCCACCTCTTTCCTTCTCCCTCTCTGATTCCTCTCACACAGAAACAGACACACAGTCTCTCTCTCTCTCTCTCTCTCTCTCTCTCTCTGTCTCTCTCTCTCTCTCTCTCTCTCAGTCTCTGTGTCTCTCTCTTGTTTAGGACTCAGCAGGCCATGTATATGAAATCAATGTTGTGTTTCGATCCCTGCTTGTCTCCATTCCCTTTTATGTGTATTGTGGCCGGAGGCTGATGTACATTAAATCATTTCCGAGTTCTCATCTCTGTCTGTCTGTCTGTCTGTCTGTCTGTCTCTGCCTGTCTGTCTGTCTGTCTGTCTGTCTCTCTCTCTCTTGTTCTTCTTGTTCTTCTTATTTTTCTTCTTCTTCTTTGTCTCTCTCTCTTGTTCCTAATTCACACATAGTCACACACACACACACACACACACACACACACACACACACACACAGTTACACTTTGTCAAACAATACACAGACATAGACAGACAAACACACACACACACACACACACACACACACACACACACACACACACACACACACACACACACACACACACACACACACACACACACACACACACACACACACACACACACACACACACACACACACACACACCGAGAGAGAAATCCTCCCTAAAAATGATCACACAAAAAAAGAAAAGAGGAAAATACTGGAAGCTTGGTGTGAAAGTTGACGGATCGGGTTTGTGGCCTCTCTATCTCTATCTCCCAACTCTCTCTCTGTCTCTGTCTCTCTCTCTGTCTCTGTCTCTCTCTCTCTTCTCTCACT
>NC_134905.1:13894960-13902460 GCF_041734735.1 Babylonia areolata
GGTTGTTTTTTGTTTTGACCTACAGACCCCAAACTCGTGTGAATAAACTAGAATGTGTCCACCAACCACATGTACATACTGTATGTCAATGAAGGACTCACATTCTTTGGTAATGTGTTCAACAACCACACGTGTATACTGTATGTCAATGAAGGACTCACATTCTTTGGTAATGTGCTCACAAACCACACGTGTATACTGTATGTCAATGAAAGACTCACATTCTTTGGTAATGTGCTCACAAATCACATGTGCATACTGTATGTCAATGAAGGACTCACATTCTTTGGTAATGTGCTCACAAATCACATGTGCATACTGTATGTCAATGAAGGACTCACATTCTTTGGTAATGTGCTCACAAATCACATGTGCATACTGTATGTCAATGAAGGACTCACATTCTTTGGTAATGTGTTCAACAACCACACGTGTATACTGTATGTCAATGAAGGACTCACATTCTTTGGTAATGTGCTCACAAATCACATGTGCATACTGTATATCAATGAAGGACTCACATTCTTTGGTAATGTGCTCACAAATCACATGTGCATACTGTATGTCAATGAAGGACTCACATTCTTTGGTAATGTGTTCAACAACCACACGTGTATACTGTATGTCAATGAAGGACTCACATTCTTTGGTAATGTGCTCACAAATCACATGTGCATACTGTATATCAATGAAGGACTCACATTCTTTGGTAATGTGCTCACAAATCACATGTGCATACTGTATGTCAATGAAGGACTCACATTCTTTGGTAATGTGCTCACAAATCACATGTGCATACTGTATGTCAATGAAGGACTCACATTCTTTGGTAATGTGTTCAACAACCACACGTGTATACTGTATGTCAATGAAGGACTCACATTCTTTGGTAATGTGCTCACAAATCACATGTGCATACTGTATATCAATGAAGGACTCACATTCTTTGGTAATGTGCTCACAAATCACATGTGCATACTGTATATCAATGAAGGACTCACATTCTTTGGTAATGTGCTCACAAATCACATGTGCATACTGTATGTCAATGAAGGACTCACATTCTTTGGTAATGTGCTCACAAACCACATGTGCATACTGTATGTCAATGAAGGACTCACATTCTTTGGTAATGTGCTCACAAACCACATGTGCATACTGTATGTCAATGAAGGACTCACATTCTTTGGTAATGTGCTCACAAACCACACGTGTATACTGTATGTCAGTGAAGGACTCACATTCTTTGGTAATGTGCTCACAAACCACACGTGTATACTGTATGTCAATGAAGGACTCACATTCTTTGGTAATGTGTTCACCAACCACATGTGCATACTGTATGTCAATGAAGGACTCACATTCTTTGGTAATGTGCTCACAAACCACATGTGCATACTGTATGTCAATGAAGGACTCACATTCTTTGGTAATGTGCTCAGCAACCACACGTGTATACTGTATGTCAATGAAGGACTCACATTCTTTGGTAATGTGTTCACCAATCCCACGTGTATACTGTATGTCAATGAAGGACTCAATCATACTATGTGGGGTTTTTTTCCCTTCCCGTAAATGCCAACGGTTGCAGTTCAGGGCCACTCGGGGTGGACACCATGGTTGCAACACAGGCGATTGCCCTCCAAATAAACCCAATCGGAAGGAAACAGGGGAAGTAAGTCTAGTGTCAAACAGGGGCCACGCGATCGACTTTGGGGCAAAGGGAGTGTGGGGGGTAGGGGGGTGGAGGTGTTGGGGGTTGAGGGGGCTAGCGTGGTATCAGAAATCGATTATATATTGGAAACGATTTTTTTTTTTTAAATATTATTATTATCAGCATAGAAAGAAAACACTGGTGCCAAACAAATTGAGAAAGAAGAAGAAGAAGGTAGACTGACTGACTGATTGATTGATTGATTGATTGGTAAAAAAAAAAAAAAACGCACATTAAGGGCCTTTTTACAATTCTGTTAAGCTAACGAAAGAAAACATATGAATAACATAACAAAAATAGAAATAAAAGAAATTAATAAAGAAGAAGAAGAAGAAGTGCTTTTTCTTTGCTTGTCCTTTCTCTCTCCCACATTCTCCTCCTCCTCCTCCTCCTCCCCCTTCTTCTTCTTCTTCTTCTCGACCTGTTCTTCAATAGCGTCCCTTGTCCTAAGGACTCAAATTCATGTTTTTGCTTTTGATTTTTATTTGCCATGTCTTCTTATCTATATCTTACAATATTATTTTTTGTGTTATTTCATTTTGATCTTTTTATTCTATATTAACTTATATCATTTTATTTCATGCGTAACATATCATTACACTTTCAATTCAGTATTATTGCATTTGGTAAGATTTTCTTTTCCTCCTCTATTTCTGTTCCAGTCTTGAAATAAATAAATAGGATCAATGAATAAATGAAAGGTGATCGGTCCCTTATGAAGAATTGGCAAAACAGAATAAAGCCAATAAAACCACGTTACAGAGACAGAGGAGAGAGAGAGAGAGAGAGATAAAAGGGAGAAAGAAAGAGAGAGAGAGATGATGTAAAAAGGCCTGTATTGTGCGTTATGTTTTAACCATTAAAGATTCAATCAATCAAACAACCAACCAACCAATCAATCAATCAACCAATCAATCAATCTGTCAATCATTCGTCGTCATCAATCAATTTGTCAATCATTCGTCGTCGTCGTCGTAGTAGTAGTAGTAGTAATTTCATTATTATCATTATATTATTCATTCATTTCTTCATTTATTTAGAAGAAGAAGAAGATCAACAACAACAACGACAACAACAGAAATAACAACGACAACAACAATTTATGAACAAATCATGAACTTTTTTTCGATAAATATCATACACGGGAAGAAAACAAAACAAAACGAAAACGCAAAGAAGAAACGCCGACATCGACACAGATGACCCAACACAATATCAACTAAAGAAGAACCCCATCTACCACACACAGAATCTGTCAAAGACGTTCGATCTGTACTGCTTCCTCTCCTCGCCTTTTCGAGGAAGGAAGAGAGAAAGAAAGGAAGGAAGAAAGGAAGGAAGGAAGGAAGGAAAAAGAAAGGACGGAGGGAAGGAAGAAGGAAAGAAAGAAAAATAGAAGCAAGGAAGGAGGGCAAGAAGGAAGGAAAGGAAGAAAGAAAGAAAGAAAAAGAAAGAAAAGAAGGCGGGAAGGAAGGAAGGAAGAAAAGAAGGTAGAAAGGGATAAGGAAAGGAAGGAAGAAAGGTAGGAAGGAAGGAAGAAAGAAATGATGGAAGGAAGAAAGGAAAGAAAGAAAGAAGAAAGGAAGAAAGGAATAAAAGGAAGGAAGAGCGAAAGAAAGAAAGAAAGAAAGAAAGAAAGAAAAAACCCGAAGAAGGTTCTTGTTATTTTTTTTTAGAATTCTGTTCCTGCAGTGATGCTAAGTCACTACCTTAAACTAACCACCCACGGGAGTTCTATCCAGGAACCATTTTGGGGTAGCCTCGAATGACCCCACCCCACCCCACCCCACCCCACCCCCACCACCCCCTCCCAGAGGTCATTTGTGGCTAGTAAAGATCGACTCCTCCCCCAGCTCCCCCTCCCCCTCGTACCTCATACACAGAAAAAAGAAAACAAAGCAAAAATAAAGCACAAAAAAAAACCGCAAACAAGAAACGTCGACATGGACACAGACGACCCAACACACGATCAACGAGGAATATCAATCTGCCAGGCACAGAGTCTGTCAGACACGTTCGATCTGTACCGCTTCGTCACCTCGCCTTTTGGGGGAAAGGGGGAAAGGGAAGAAAGAAAGGATGGAAGGAAGAAAGGAAGGGAGAGAAAGGAAGGGAGGAAGGAAAAGCAAAAACCCAAAGAAGGTTTTGATTCTGTTCCTGCAATGATGCTGGTGTCACTACCTTAAACTACCCCCTCCCCCTCCGCACACATACCGGAATTTTATCCCGGAGTTACTTTGGGCTAGCCTCGAATGACCCCCCCCTCCCCATCTCCCTCACACCACCTCCGTGGTCATTTGTGGCTAGTGAAAATCGACCCCTCCCCAAGACCCGTTCCCTCTACCTCGTTGGAGATTAGGGTAGGTATGGGTAATTGCGAACAGCGTATAATTGCGAACGGTTCGTATACCACCCCACTTCGAAGCGTTCTTGACGGTTGCATTTTACAATTTAACGTCTGCTTTGACCTTTTCCTAATACCTTAATGGATATCCATTTCAAAGAACCAGTCAAACATCAGCTATTTCTGGCTATTTCCGCGCTATTTCATCTGTTCACGCATCACTGCCGACCAAGGTTACAAACGTGCTCTCAAAATCCTAAAATCAAGGGAAGCAAGTTGTAGGACTTGAACTTTGACACAGTTTAAAATAGGATACAAAAAACAAGAGGAAAAAATTATGAACCCAGATGGGAGAGGAGAAGTTCAGTACTTCGACTCGTAGAGTCTTCAAAGCAACTGAAGATAGCAGCAGTCACAAGTGCAGTTTTCTGGCTGTTGAATTAAAATTCTCTTGTCTTGAGAACAGTTCACTGCTGGTTGGAAAAGATGGATGGGTGAAGGAAGTGAGAGAGAATCTAGACAATGAGAGGAAAGGGGGGCGGGGGAAGAGGAAAAAGACGGGGGTGGGGGGGGGGGTAAGGGGGAAATGGGCAGGGTGGGGACGAGGGAAGCTGTGATTTGGTTTAGTCCTTGATGTTGAGGTCATATGGTGCTGTCGTTCGGAGATGGTGGATAATCTGTTTCTCCATGTTCTTTCTCTTGAAGGAGTCACCAGTGCTGTTGCGCCAGACTACTGATATGGAGAAGTAGGTTATGCTGTGGGGATCAGTGTTGAAGTGTATAGCCACAGGAGTTTGCTTTTTCTGGAGGATGCTATCCCTGTGCTCTTTGCTGCGTTCTTCCAGTGTGCGACATGTCTCGCCTACCTAGATACGACCGCACAGGCTGCAGTGTACCACATATACCAAATCACTAGTTTGACAGGTGAAGCTGCTCCTCATGGTGAACTGGCGTCCTGAGGGCCCCTTGAAGGTGAGTGTGGTAGTGTTGAGGAAGGGACAGCATTTGCACTTAGGTCTGTCACAGCAGCTGTTGCACAGGGAGCGGAGGTTCTGGGGGGCTGTGGGTCGGAATGACGACCTAACCAGATGATCGTCCAGGTTACGGTCTCGTTTGAAGGCCATCAGAGGAGGGTTCTTGAATGTTGCAATTAGACTTGCCCATTCGCATTTACCCTCAGGCACCCATGCTATTTCAAACGTCGACAAAACATTGAAAAGAATGAGCAGACGAACTTTTCCTGGTGCAACCAGTCGGAGAGAACCTTCAAAAACAAAAGAACTAAGTTTGACTGTCATACGACATAATTTTATCTTTTCAGTACACACGTTGAGCTGGTCCTTCGACTGGATCGTTCGCAGTTACCCATACCTACCCTACCCCGTTTCTACATGTTTAAAGTCAAGCAACTGGAAACAGGAAGAAGAATCGTTGTGAGCTACTTTCTTTCTTTCTTTTCTTTTCGTGTGTGTGTGTGTGTGTGTGTGTGTGTGTGTGTGTGTGTGTGTGTGTGTGTGCAGATCTTGTCCAAAACTGAACAAGAGGAGGGTCAGTTCTGACAAGTTGAGGTTACGTCCCGACGGTCATTCTGGGCGAGTTTACATTGACGCTGGGGTTAATCTGGTCTAGCCATATCAATTTTGACCCCTCGGCAAAAAACAAAACAACATACACAGACACACAGACACAGACACACAGACACACACACACACACACACACACACACACACACGCACGCACGCACACACACACACACACACACACACACACACACACACACACACACACACACACACACACACACACACACACACAGTGAGAAAGAGAGAGAGAGGGGGAGAGAGAGATATGTTCGTACACTCACTCACTCACTCACTAAAAACCACGCCTTTAACAACAACAACAACAACAACAACAACAACAGCAAATCGACAAAAGTCCAGCCAAAGAAGCAGCAGTAAAAAGTTGCGGCAAATTGAATCAGATTAGGGTGCGTTCAGTGCGCCTTGCCTCTGACCACCCGAGGGAAGCTTTGAACAGATTGAACCTCGTGACATTCAATATATGGCTTCGGCGATCAGATTGAATGAAAAGTGCCGACATATTTACGGTCGGTTAGATAAACCCCCTAAAAAAAAAAGAACCCATTTGAATGAAATGAGAATCGGTCAATAACACAAAGTTTCGTTTACGAAAAGAAGAACAAGAAGAAGGAGGTGGAGGAAGGGGTGTGTGTGTGTCTGTGTGTGGCTGTGTGTGTGTGTGTGTGTGTGTCTGTGTGTGTGTGTGTGTGTGTGTGTGTGTGTGTGTGTGTGTGTGTGTGTGTGAGGACAGACAGAGACAAAGACAGAAACAGAGACAGACCACAGTTATAGCCAGATAAAAAAGGTTCGAAATAAAATCATAGAGGCACGGTCAAAACTAACGACTGAATCACACACACACACACACACACACACACACACACACACACACACACACACACACACACGCACACGCTCACGCACGTACGCAAACACACACGCAAGCACACATGCAAGCACACACACACACACACACACACACACACACACACACGACACACACACACACACACACACACACACACACACACACACACACAGATGGAGAGAGACAAAGAGAGAGAAAAAGAGACAGTCAGAGAGAGAAATATAATTATGCTGAAAGGAATTAAAACACTAATAGAATGAAAAGATAAGAAGAAGAAGAAGAAGAATGATATCAATAATAATGATGATGATGATGATAATAAATAATAATAATAATAATAATAATAATAATAATAATAATAACAGCTGAATTATTTTAAAACCAAAAGAATAAAGTCAAGATGAAAAAAAGAAGAAAAAAAAGAATAAGAAACAAAACAAAAAAAAGACAACAACAACAACAAAACAACAACAAATAAGAAACGAAGGACATAAAGAAAGAGAGAAAAAAAAGATTTAAAAAAAAAAGAAAAGAAAAATATATAATGTGGCATTTTCCATGATGACGCCATCAGAGCCCAGCAAAGGACCACTACGTCATTAGAGGTTCTCTGCAATAACTCTCTGCCCTCTCTCCCCACTCCGCTAGCTGTCCTCAAATAGCAAGCCCCAAACGCCTCCGGTTCAACGTCACTAATCCAGTCGGCCACAAACTGTCGGTAGACTCTAATCAAGCTGGCTTGAAGTTCTGCTGTGTAAAAGCAGATTTGTCCAAGGTCAAAATCAATTATTGTACAGGTCCCCATACTCAGACGCTGGGACTGAAGTTTTGACTGACTAAAATCCCTGTCTCCCTTCAGTCGAAGAAAGAAGGAGAGAGAGAGAGAGAAAGAAAGAAAGAAAGAAAGAAAGAAAGAAAGACGAACTGACGAACAGACAGACAGACATGAAAGAGAGAAATGAGGAAAGAAAGGAGGAAGGGAAAAAGAAAG
>NC_134905.1:13909960-13919960 GCF_041734735.1 Babylonia areolata
GATGAAATGCATGCTGTTTTTCGTTTATTTGAATATTAATTCATCTGCCTGCCAACTACCTCCATCTGCCTTTCTTGCTACCTTCCTACCTACCTACCTACCTACTTACGAAACTACCAACCTACTTACCAAACTAGTTGCTTTTTTTTTTTCTCAAGGCCAGACTAAGCGCGTTGGGTTACGCTGCTGGTCAGGCATCTGCTTGGCAGATGTGGTGTAGCGTATATGGATTTGTCCGACCGCAGTGACGCCTCCTCGAGCTACTGATACTGATACTGATACCATCAACGCCAAACAACCTTGTTTCCCTCCGTTCTTTCTTTCGTTCTTTCCTTTCCCTCTTTCGTTCCTGCTTCCATCCATCTCATATTCTTTTCTTCTTCATTTTGTTTTAAGTTTAACTGTTCAGTTCGCTAGCGTTCCTCGGTCGTTGTCCAGCTTCACTAAGAGAGAGAGAGAGAGAGAGAGAGGGGGGGGGGGGGTGCGGAGGGGGGAAAGAGACAGATAAACAGAGAGGGAGACAGACACAGACACAGAGAGAGAAAGAGAGAGACAGAAAGACATATGAGAGAGAGACAGACAGACAGAGACAGACATATAGACAGAGGCAGAGAGACAGACAGACAGAGACAGAGAGAAAGACAGACGCAGAGAGAGAGAGAGACAGAGACAGAGACGGAGAGAGAGACAGAGAGAGAAACACAGAGAGACAAAAAAGACAGACAGAGAGAGACAGCTACAGAAAGACAGCGAAACAGAAGCTGTGAATTGAATGAAATGCTTGCTTTTTAATGTGGACCTTCCAGCCCCCCACCCCCACACCCAGCCCCCACCCCCCACGCACCACCACCACCTCTACCCCAACTCTCCTCTGTTGTCAGAAAGTGTTGGAATCTGTCAGCGAAGTGCTAGATGGCTCCTCGGCATTGTCAGGCTGGAAGCCTCTTTGTCTGGCACCGTCTTCTTTCAGCTTTGGTGCTTCACAAACATTGAGCACAGGGAAGGCAAAGGAGGGTGTGTGGGTGGGGAGTTCGGGGGACTGGGGGGGGGGGGGCAGGGTGAGCCAGGGGGGGAGGTCAGGAGAGGGGGGGGGGAGGCAAAACGGATGGGATGGAAGGTGTAAGGAATTGAGAGAGAGACAGAGACACAGAGAGAGAGACTCACTCAGACAGACTAGACTGACAAAGATCAAAAAACGTCACTTGTATAAGGTTCATTCCCGGATAACGGAGGGTTTTTTTTGTTGTTGTTGTTGTTTTTTGGAGTGAGTTGTTTTTTGTTTTTGTTTTATGTTTGTTTGCTGGTGTGTGTTGTTTTTTGTTGTTGTTGTTTGTTTGTTTGTTTTTACTGTGATAAATTTTAAGTCCAAGCAGTGAACAGAATAAACAATGAGGTCAGGAGAACAAAGGTTTATTAACAAATAGTTTTTTTTTTAAAGAAAACAGAAATTAAGTGGTAACTCTCTCCATTCACAAGGTACCCAACTTCAAGTCCAAGTTACTATTTGTTAATTGATCATCTTCAAGTCCAAGTTACTATTTGTTAATTGATCAACTTCAAGTCCAAGTTACTATTTGTTAATTGATCAACTTCAAGTCCAAGTTACTATTTGTTAATTGATCATCTTCAAGTCCAAGTTACTATTTGTTAATTGATCAACTTCAAGTCCAAGCTACTATTTGTTAATTGATCAACTTCAAGTCCAAGCTACTGTTTGTTAATTGATCAACTTCAAGTCCAAGCTACTATTTGTTAATTGATCAACTTCAAGTCCTAGTTACTATTTGTTAATTGATCAACTTCAAGTCCAAGTTATTCTTTGTTAATTGATCATCTTCAAGTTCAAGCTACTATTTGTTGATTGATCAACTTCAAATCCAAGTTACTATTTGTTAATTGATCATATTCAAGTCCAAGTTACCATTTGTTAATTGATCATATTCAAGTCCAAGTTACTATTTGTTAATTGATCAACTTCAAGTCCAAGTTACTATTTGTTAATTGATCATCTTCAAGTCCAAGCTACTATTTGTTAATTGATCATCTTCAAGTCCATGTCACTATTCGTTAATCCAACAGTTCTTTTAGAGGCATACAGTGTCAAGTCCATGGCTACAGACCGCTTCCTCTACCAGACATTTGCGAGACTAGAACAAGCGCATTGCATCTGAGGAGACCTGAAATCTTAGGAAATGTAAAAGAGCATCTCAAAAACCAGACATAAAGCCATCACACCATCGATCTCCTCTCGGGAAAAATAAAAATAATAATAAATGATGATGATGATTATCATAATAATAATAATAATAATAATAATGTATTATTATTGTACTACTAATAATAATGTATATCATTGTAATAATAAGAAGAAGAAGAAGAATACATTATTATGATTTTTATTATTATTGTTATTATGATTATCATTATTATGAATATATAATCATTGTGATGATGATGAATATATAATTATATATTGTTGTTATTGTTATTATTATTATTATTATTATTATTATTATTATTATTATTATTATTATAATCAATACCATAACAGAGACATTTGAATAAAAGGCACAAAGTAGAACAAGAAACTTCCATCATTCTTTCTTTTTTTTTCTTTTTTCTTTTCTTTTTTTCTTCTCTCTTTTTTTTTTCTTTTTTTCTTCTCTCTTTTTTTTTTTTTTGTTGTTTTTGTTCGTTCAAGGAGGTGGCGGTTTATATATATATATATATATATATATATATATATATATATATATATATATATATATAACACTAAAAAAAAAAAAATAGTGAGACACATTTTACTCCACAGAGAAAAGTAGATTGGAAAAAGTCCTTTCTAACAGACGGGATTTCTCCAGTAATGGATGGGAAATGCTTCAGTGGCGTCGGCATTGGACTCCGAACGAGACAGGAAGTCACGTCATTGCAATAACAGTTTCCTCCCCTGGGTCACTGGCGCGGCAACAACCACTCCCCAGGTGTCAAAGAAGATTTTTATTATTTTTTAAATTTATTTTTAGTTTTTACTACTTCAAATCAAATCAAATTATGTTGTCTATATATAGTCCACGACAAAAAGAAGGGGAGGGGGGGAGGGGAGGGGGGACGGGGGGGCGGGGGGGGGGCAATTCAGGGTTGAACATCCTGTCAGTTCTTAAAACCAGTTAAAGAAAACGCAAATTGATGTTAAAAGGTTAGTTTGAGCAAAGGCAAGTAAAAAACAACAACAACAACAACAACAAAAAACAAAAACAAAAAAACACCACAAAACCACCACAAAAAACAAACAAGCAACAAAAAATAAAGCACAAAAAAACGACCAATTCTTACACGTCTCTCTCAGTCCACGTATAATCTAAATCGAGGTGGTTGTTCTTGTTTTGTGTGTGTGTGTGTGTGTGTGTGTGTTGCTGTGTTTTGTTGGGGTTTTTTTTAACGTAAAATGACCGATTTCTCCACGTGTGTTTCAGTCCACACACACACACACACACACACATCTCCTCGCCTCCCCACTCATGCCCTCTGCTTCCCTTCACCCCCCCCCCACCCCCACCCCACGCCCCCTTCCTCCCTGCTCCTCTTACTCCCTGCCCCCTCCCCTCCAGACACACACACGCCCGCCCACTCCCCACGCCTCCTTCGACCCCGCGCCCATACTCTGTCTCTTTCTCTCTGTATGTCTCTGTCTGTGTCTGTCTGTCTGTCTCTCTCTCTCTCTCTGGCTCTCTCTCTCTGTCTCTACTGCACCCGTCCCTTCTGATTCTGTTTTCTTCTTCTTCTTCCTCCTCTTCTTCTTCTTCTTCTTCTTCTTCTTCTTCTTCTTCTTTCTTTCTTTCTTTCTTTCTTTCTTTCTTTCTTTCTTTCTTTTCTTTTCCTCAACAGATGTGGTTTATTAACGCGAGTGAATCAGACCCCCTTTGTTGACCCCTGGACCTGAAACTGAAACTGTTTCGTCTTTTTCTGTCTCTCTCTGTCTCTCTGTCTCTGTCTTCGTCTCTCTCTGTCTCTGTCTCTCTCTGTGTATGTCTCTGTCTCTCTCTCTCTCCCTGTCCCTGTCTCTGTCTCTCTGTCTCTCCCTGCCTCTGCTTCTCTCTCTCTCTCTCTTCGTTTATTTATTTATCTATTCATCCACTGATTATTGGTTTATTTATTGAATCATTTATTTAATCATCTATATATTTAGTTATATTTTATCTATTTTTCATTTATCTTTTTTTTTCTTCTTTTTTTTTATTCCTCTTTCCCGTAACGAAGATACAGTGCTAAGAGAGATTCGATTCGAACAGGCTTGGTGTCACAACTCAGGACAATCTCGTGTGGAGTGTTTTGTACATGCCCTTCCCCACTCGCTCTCCCCAGCTTGTCTTTTTGTATGTGTGACTCCCGGTTGTACGTTTTTCACGTGCAATCGTGGAGACATGTGTTGCATTCCTGTCACTGCTGAACAGAGGTTCAAGCCTTTCTGTTCTGTCAGTGACACTTCTCTAGGCTTTGCGCCCGCGGCCTTCTTGGAGGAAGGTCGTGCTTGTTTGGGTTTGGGGCTTTTTGCTCAGTTGGTACCCTCAGTGAGGATGGCTGGCTTTTCCTCCGGGTGACCCTTTATCAATGTTCTGTGTGCTCCAGCTCAGAGGGAGTGCCCTGTTGGAGGTGTCTCGTCTTTGTTTTTTGGGTTTTTTTTTTTATTTCCAGCGTCAGGGTAGTGGTACCCGGTTGGCAGTTTGCAGCGTCTGTCCTTCAGCCTGTGTTGGCCGAGCAGCGTTGTCGTTCCAGCTGCTGCTGACTGCTCTTCTTGCCCTCTTCTCATCACTGTTGTCTTTGTGCCAGGGCCTCGTTTTCTTCAGTCTTCGTTGTCCACGTCATCGTTTGTTTTTTTGTGTGTTTTTTTTTTTATTATCTGGTGTTGTGCAGAGTGTTTCAGGTTTTCTTTATCAACTGTCCTGAGTGCACAACATTCTTCAGACTGTTTTTTTTTTTCGCTGGACGGACGTGTCTTCAAGCTCTGTGGGTTTTTTTTGTGTGGGTTATTTATCCATTCTGTTGTCGTTTAAGTGTATCAGTTGTTGTGGCTGGGATTGTGGTTAGTTTTATTTGGCAAGTTCTGTGTGTGACTGAATAAATGTATGTAAACCCTGAATTATTTTAGTCTGGGTTTGTGTTGTTAGTGCTGGGCTGGGTGGGGGTTTCTAGTCCGCTCTCCCATAGAGCGTGACACTTGGATATAAGTCTGTCATTTAAGTAGTGTACTCGAGTCACAGAGCATACAATTATGTCCGATCCGCCGAATATTACTTGTTGAAAGAAAACGACTTATCTGAAGTGATCAAAGTCATTCCTCCTGAAGATGTATTTGGTGTTTGTTTGTTTGTCTTTTGTTGTTGTTGTTGTTGGATTGTTTTTGTTGTTGTTGTTTTTTTGTTTGTTTGGGTTTTTGTTTTGTTTTTTGTTTTTTCGTTGTTATTTCTTCATTGTTGTCATGATGTAGACAGAGAGTATTAAACTTTGACTGACGTACATTATGATCGTAAATTAATATAAATGCTGTTCGATGTGGGCTCCTTGTCATGGAATTGTTGTTTCCAACGAGCAACTTTCGTTTTAACTAACACATGTCTCTGTGAGCTCCGGCGTTTTCCGTTTTCTTGCTGTCCAGCACAAATCATGCGCGAGCCTTGAATCAAAGACTTGGCCCTCTTATTTTGTTTTGTTTTGTTTTCGTTATTCCCTTTTCCATTCATCATGTGTATTAATAGTTTCTTCTTTCTTTCTTTCCTTTCTTTTTTTTTTCGTCGTTCTTTTATTTATGTTCTATTTTCTTCCGTTTTTGTGACTGTCTGTTCTTCTTCATGTCTTTTTTTTCTGTTTTCCTTCTTTCTTACCTTCTTTCTTTCATCATTTCTTTCTTTCTGTCTTCATTTCCATCTTTCCTTCTCTTTTTCCTTATTTGTTCTTCATTTCTTTCTTTATTTCCTCCGTTCTTTTCTCCTTTTCTTTCGCTTATTTTTCTCCTTTCGTTATTTTCTTTATTCCTTCTTTCTTTCTTTCCTTCTTTCTTTCCTTCTTTCGTTCCTTCTTTACATCTGTGTTTCGTGCCGTAGTTCACCTTTTGTTTTCTTTCTTTTCTCTTTAATTGAATATAAGTTGGATTTGGCAACTTTTTTTGTCTTGGTTACATGTATTGTTCTTTCTTCTTCCTCTTCTTCTTCTTCGTCTTCGTCGTCTTCTTCTTCTTCTTCTTCTTCTTCTTCTCTCTCTCTCTCTCTCTCTCTCTCTCTCTCTCTCTCTCTCTCTCTCTCTCTCTCACCTTTCTCTTTAATTGAATGTATGTTAAATTTGGCAACACTTTTTTATGATACTTTTTTTTTTCTCTCTGTTTCTCTGTCTGTCTTTCTCTCTCTGTTTCTCTCTCTGTTTCTCTCTCTCTGTCTCTCTCTCTCTCTCTCTCTCTCTCTCTCTCTCTCTCTTTAATTGAATGTATGTTAAATTTGGCAACACTTTTTTAAGATACTTTTTTTCTTTTCTCTGTTTCTCTGTCTGTCTGTCTCTCTCTGTTTCTCTCTCTGTTTCTCTCTCTCTCTCCCTCTCTCTCTCCTTTCTCTTTAATTGAATGTATGTTAAATTTGGCAACACTTTTTTAAGTTACTTTTTTTCTTTTCTTTCTCTCTCTCTGTGTCTCTCTGTCTGCCTGTCTGTCTCTCTCTCTCTTCTTTCTTTCGTTCTCTTTAATTGAATATATGTTGAATTTGGCAACGTTTTCTTTCATTCTTTCTTTCTTTTCTTTTTCTTTTCTTTTCTTCTGCCTTGTCTTTTCTTTCTCTTTAATTGAATTTATCTTGAATTTAGCCATGCTTTTTTTTTTTGTTACTTTTTTCCTTCATGCTTTCTGTCACTCTCTTTTTTTTCTTCCGTTCTCTTTAATTGAATATAATGCTGAATTTATCGAGTGCCTCCTGTCCTTTTTTTTCTGTTGTATTTCTTGAGTGTGTTTCCGTCTTAATTTGGCGTGTACTGGGGTTGATAAGTCTGTTGTTGGGTGGTTGTTTCTTCGTCCTTCTTTCTTTCTCTCTTTCTTTCTTTCTTTCTTTCTTTTTTCTTTCATTGTTCATGTGTATGTTTCCTGTCTGCTTTGTTGCTTTTCTAATTTTCTTTTTCTTTTCTTTTTCTTTCTTTCTTTCTTTCTGTCTGTCTTTCTTCCTTTCTTTCTTTTTCTTTCTTTCTTACTTTCCATCTTTCCTTCTTTCTTTCTTTATTCAATCTTACTTCTTTCTTTCTTTCTTTCCTCCATTTTCTCCCCTTTCTCTTCTTATTTCTTTCCATCTTTTTTTCTTTTCGTTCCTTCCTTTCTTCTTTCTTTCTTTCGTTCTTTCTTTCTTTCTTTTCTTTCGTTCTTTCTTTCTTTATTTTTGTGTTTCTTTCCGTACTTCTCTCTTTTCTTTCTCTTTAATTGAATATGTTGAATTTGGCAACACATTCTTTTAGTTACTTTTCTTTTTTTATTCTCTTTCCTTCTTCCTTTCTTTCTTTCTTTCTCTCTTTCTCTCTTTCTTTCTTTTCTTTCCTTCTTTCTTTCTTTCGTTCTTTCTTTCTTTACGTCTGTGTTTATTTCCGTACTTTTATCTTTTCTTTCTCTTTAATTGAATATATGTTGAATTTGGCAACACATTCTTTTAGTTACTTCTTTCTTTTTTATTCTCTTTCCTTCTTCCTTTCTTTCTTTCTATCTTTCTTTCTTTCTTTCTTTCTTTCCCCTTTTATTCTTTCTTTCTTTCTGTGTTCCTTCTTTCTTTCTTTTCTTTCCTTCTTTCCTTCTTTCTTTCTTTAGTTCTTTCTTATTTTCTCTCCTTTCCTTCTCTCTTTCTTTCGTTCTTTCTTTCTTTACTTTTGTGTTTATTTCCGTACTTCTATCTTTTCTTTCTCTTTAATTGAATATATGTTGAATTTGGCAACACATTCCTTTAGTTACTTCTTTCTTTTTTTATTCTCTTTCCATCCTTCTCTTTCTTCTTTCTTTCGTTCTTTCTTATGTTCTTTCTTTCTTCACTTCTGTGTTTATTGCCGTACTCTTCTCTTTTCGTTCTCTTTAATTGAATATAGGTTGAATTTGGCAACATCTTTTTTTTATTTTTCTTTCTTTGTTTATTTTTTCTTTCTTTCTTCTCTCTTGTCCTTTCGTTCTCTTTAATTGAATTTATGTTGAATTTGGCAATGCTTTTTTTTCTTTCTTTTTTTTTTTTTTTTTTTTTGTTCTTTGTTTTTCTTTGTGCTTTCTCTCTCACACTCTCTCTCTTTTTCTTTCATTCTCTTTAATTGAATATAATGCTGAATGTGTCGAATGCCTCGCATCTTTTTATTCCTTTTTTTTTCTGTTGAATTTCTTGAGTGTGTTTCCGTCTTAATTTGGTGTGTGTTGGGATCGATAAGTCTGTTATTGGTTGGGTGTTTCTTTGCCCTTCTTTCTTTTTCTTTTCTTTCTTTCTTTCTTTCTTCCTTTCTTTCTTTTTTCTTTCTTTCTTACTTTCCATTTTTCCTTATTTCTTTCCTTATTCAATCTTAACTTCTTTCTTTCCTCCCTTTCCCCCCCTTTCTCTTCTTATTTCTTTACATCTTTCTTTCTTTTCGTTCCTTCCTTTCTTATTTCTTTCCTTCATTCTTTCTTTCTTTCTTTTCTTTCGTTCTTTCTTTATTTATTTTTGTGTTTCTTTCCGTACTTCTCTCTTTTCTTTCTCTTTAATTGAATATATGTTGAATTTGGCAACACATTCTTTTAGTTACTTTTCTTTTTTTATTCTCTTTCCTTCTTCCTTTCTTTCTTTCTATCTATCTTTCTTTCTTTCTGCCTTTCTTTCCCTTTTTTTCTTTCTTTCTTTACCTCTGTGTTTATTGCTGTACTTCTCTCTTTTCTTTCTCTTTAATTGAAAATATATGTTGAATTTGGCAGCACATTTTGTTAGTTACTTCTTTCTCTCTTTCTCTCTTTCTTTCTTTTCTTTCCTTCTCTCTTTCTTTCGTTCTTTCTTTCTTTACGTCTGTGTTTATTTCCGTACTTCTATCTTTTCTTTCTCTTTAATTGAATATATGTTGAATTTGGCAACACATTCCATTAGTTACTTATTTCTTTTTTATTCTTTCCATCCTTCTCTTTTTTTTCTTTCGTTCTTTCTTATGTTCTTTCTTTCTTCACTTCTGTGTTTATTGCCGTACTCTTCTCTTTTCGTTCTCTTTAATTGAATATAGGTTGAATTTGGCAACATCTTTTTTTTATTTTTCTTTCTTTGTTTATTTTTTCTTTCTTTCTTCTCTCTTGTCCTTTCGTTCTCTTTAATTGAATTTATGTTGAATTTGGCAATGCTTTTTTTTCTTTCTTTTTTTTTCTTTTTTTGTTCTTTGTTTTTCTTTGTGCTTTCTCTCTCACTCTCTCTCTCTTTTTCTTTCATTCTCTTTAATTGAATATAATGCTGAATGTGTCGAATGCCTCGCATCTTTTTATTCCTTTTTTTTCTGTTGAATTTCTTGAGTGTGTTTCCGTCTTAATTTGGTGTGTGTTGGGATCGAGAAGTCTGTTATTGGTTGGGTGTTTCTTTGCCCTTCTTTCTTTCTTTTCTTTTCTTTCTTTCTTTCTTTCTTTCTTTCTTTCTTCCTTTCTTTCTTTTTTCTTTCTTTCTTACTTTCCATTTTTCCTTATTTCTTTCCTTATTCAATCTTAACTTCTTTCTTTCCTCCCTTTTTTTCCCCCCTTTCTCTTCTTATTTCTTTACATCTTTCTTTCTTTTCGTTCCTTCCTTTCTTATTTCTTTCCTTCATTCTTTCTTTCTTTCTTTTCTTTCGTTCTTTCTTTCTTTATTTTTGTGTTTCTTTCCGTACTTCTCTCTTTTCTTTCTCTTTAATTGAATATATGTTGAATTTGGCAACACATTCTTTTAGTTACTTTTCTTTTTTTATTCTCTTTCCTTCTTCCTTTCTTTCTTTCTTTCTATCTTTCTTTCTTTCTGCCTTTCTTTCC
>NC_134905.1:13929960-13944960 GCF_041734735.1 Babylonia areolata
ACAGACAGACAAACAGACAGGCAGGCAGACAGACAGGCAGGCAGACAGGCAGGCAGACAGAGGGAGAGTGTCTGTCAATCAACAAAAGGTGGAGCCAGTTGAAGGTTTTTCTTCTACTCAGTCTTTCGTCACACGCACAAGATTAAACTTCCCTTCCCCCCGACACCCCCCATACCCCCACCCCACCCCCCACATCACTTCAGTTCCGCATCTCCCCACCTCTCTGTCTCTGTCTCTCTCTGTTTCTCTGTCTCACTGTCTGTCTGTCTCTGTGTCTCTGTCATTGTCTGTCTGTCTGTCTCTCTCTCTCTCTCTGTGCTCACATGTCTCTCTGACTACCTGTCTCTTTCTGTCTGTCTCTGTTTCTGTCTCTATCTGTCTATTAATTTTGTCTCTCTCCCCATCTCTCCCATCTCTCTTCTAACACACACACACACACACACACACACACACACACACACACACACACAGACCATAATCTCTGTCGGTCTCTCTGTGTATCTCTCACTGTGCATATGTCTCTGTCTTTCTCTTTCTCTATCTCTGTCTGCATGTCTGTCTCTGTATCGCTCTCCTCTTTTCTCTGTGTCTCTGTATGTTTGTCTGTTTCTCTGTCTCTCTCTCTCTCTCTCGATCCCTCTCCCTCTCCTCCCCTCCTCTCTCTCTCTCTTCTCTCTCTCTCTCTCTCTCTGTTCAATTATGATCAGGTCACGAATTGGGGACCATTCCCAAGCCCTTGTCGATATGATCAGAGTTATGATTGGGCATGGTTGGCAAGGTATATTACACGCCAGACGACGTTTCTGTGGCATTATAGATGGGAACAATTACACTCAGACGATAATTTCGACCGCCATTCGTCGGCAATGTATTTCTTGAGAAGGCTGAAGACACCGCAGGGTGTATCTGTGAGTTGTGTTTCTTCAGTGGAAGGCCTTGCAGTTTTTATTAGTTCTCTTTTGTTGTTGTTGTTATTTCGTTTGTTCGTTGTTGACATCATTTTCACGATCTCTTTTTCTCCTTTCTCTCCTCTTTTCTTTATCTCCACTTTCCATCCTCTTTTTCCTCCTCCTCATCCTTGTCTTTTCCCTCTTCTTCTTCTTCTTCTTCGTCTTCGTCTTCTTAACGGACAAATGTTTAATGCGTGTGCGTGCGTGCAAATTAATGAATGAATGAATTCATTCATTCATTCATTGATTCAATCATTCATTCATTAATTTATCATTAATTCATTCATGAGAGAGAGAGAGAGAGAGAGAGAGAGAGAGAGAGAGAGAGAGAGAGAGAGAGAGAGAGAGAAGATACACGACTGCTACTGGTCAGGGAGTGAATCCTCGACAGTTGTTTAACCCTTTCACCGCCAGTTAATTTAGAGTGCAAATTCCCTTGTGCTATAAACACAGAACATATGGTGTCTAAGAATACCTGGGGATTCCCCCTGTGATGTGTAGAAAATATGGCCTCTCCTACCACCCGACATAAAGAGCAGCAGGTCCATGGATAACAGACCAATGATCTGGTCACCCTTCAGTGACATGGATCATCTACCCAGCTGCTGCTTAAATGCGAATTTGGCAGTGAAAGGGTTAATACAAACCGGAACACGACAGGCACAAGCTTCTTCATAAAGGTTTTCCAATACAAAGGCAAAAAAAAAAAAAAAAAAAAAAAAAACAGAACATACACACGACTGAATGAATGAATGATGAATGATACAGATACTTATACAGCACCTATCCTCGGTTGGAGACCAACCTCAAAGCGCTTTACAAACACGGGGTCATTTGCACAACAGGCTGCCTACCTGGGTAGACCCGACTGACGGCTGCCACTGGGCGCTCGTCATTCCGTTTCCTGTGTCATTCAATCAGATTTCTCTCAGGCATACACACACACACACAGTCTCAGACAGACATGTAACATTTAATTAACGTGCATGACCGTTTTGTTTATTTACCCCGTAGGCAGCCGTACTCGGTTCGAAAAGCGATGGAGGGTTCCAGAACTATCGCGGCTTCTGAGTCTGAAAGAAGTAGGAAAGAGTCTTCTCTCCTGCTGATAGCTGTTGTTCGTTCGTTCACTGCGATCACGTCAGTCCATCATTATCATTCTTTGTTTTCTGTCCCAGGAGAGTCATAATCCCCGGACATCATCATTGCTTTACTTTCTATTCTTGCGCAAACGACAGATAGATAGATAGATAGATAGAAGAAGAATTAATTAATGAAATTATTAAATCATTGATTAAAAACAAAATAACTAGATAACTAAATGAATGACTGAATGAATAAATAAGTAAATGAATAAACAAATCCATAAATCAATCAATCAATCAATCCAATAAATAAACAAGTAAATAGACAGATAAATGATTAAATAAAACTCTGTGTGTGTGTGTGTGTGTGTGTGTGTGTGTGTGTGTGTGTGTGTGTATCTCTGTCTCTCTCTATATATATTGGGGTGGGGGAGAGAGAGAGAGCGGTGGGGGTGGGGGGAGAGAGAGAGAGAGAGAGAGAGAGAGAGAGAGAGAGAGAGAGAGAGAGAGAGAGAGAGAGAGAGAGAGAGAGACGTTATTTCTATGTTACGTCTCTCGTTAATGATTTCATTTTGTTGTTTTTCTCATTCTTTCGCATGTCGTTTTCCTTACAATCCATTCACATGCATTATATTATTTTTGTCCGCCTCCCCAGAACTTCTTCGATAATTTGTGTCTCTTCCAGACCTGATAATGGGGGGCCTTTAAACTTTTTAAAACTTTTTCTTTTGATGTCTGCTTTAATGTGAACAGTCCATCACCATTCTATTGATGTGTGGGTGCGGTTGGTTTTTTTTTTTCTTTCTTTCTTTCTTTTCTTTTCTTTTTTCTTTCTTTCTTTCCTTTCTTTCTTCCTCTCTTTCTTCTTTCTTTCTTTTCTTTTCTTTCGTTCCTTTCTTTTTTTTCTTCCTTTCCTTTTTTATTAACAAAAATTCTTGTCTTTTTTTTTTCTTTGCTGCATTATGTGTATAACTGTTTGATGTGTTGGGTTTTTTTCCCGGTGTGTGTGCGTGCGTGTGTGTGTGTGTGTGTGTGTGTGTGTGTGTGTGTGTGTGTGTGTGTTGTTGTTGTTGTTGTTGTTTTGTTGTTGCAACTTTGTATTAATCGTATTTGTATGTTTATTTCATTTCAATCCTGTTGTGAGAAAATTGATAGAATAGCCATTGTGAAGAGCATATTTTGGATTCTTTGTTGCCGAAATGTTACTGTGTAAATGTGCTCAAATTCCCTTTTCAACGGTGTGTTTTTGTTTGGTTAAGATGAACAGCAATTTGTTTTCTTTCTTTTCTTTCTTATAGTTTCTTATCATTGTTACAATAATAACCATCATCACCACTATCATCATCATCATCATCATTTGACAAGTTTTTGATTTGATGGTTCAATTCGCATCGAAAATAAAGTATTTTGTCTTGTCTGTCTCTGTCTGTCCTCCAGTCTGTCTGTCTGTTTAGTTCTCTGCCTCTATCTGTCTGTCTGTCTGTCTCTCTCTCTCTCTCTCTCTCTCTTTCCTCTCTCTCTTTCTCACTCTGTCTGTCTCTACGTGTCTATGTCTCTGTCTCTCTCTCCATCGCTCTCCATCTCTCTCTCTCTCTGTCTGTTTGTCTGTCTGTACCTCTCACTCCCCGCTCTTTCTCTCTCCTTCTCTCTCCACTCTCTCTCTCTTTATGTTTCTGTGTCCGTCTCCCTCTGCCCCCTCACTCTCCCCCTCTCTTTCTCCCTCTCTCCCTTCCCCTCTCTCTCCACTCTCTCTCTTTATCTCTCTGTGTCCGTCTCCATCTGCCCCCTCACTCTCCCCCTCTCTTTCTCCCTCTCTCCCTTCCCCTCTCTCTCCACTCTCTCTCTCCCCTCTCTCCCTCTCTCTCCCTCCACCTCTCTCTCCCTCCCCCTATCTCTCTCTCTTCCTCTCCCTCCCCCCTCTCTCCACTCCCTCTCTCCTCCCCCTCTTTCTCCACTCTCTCTCTCTCCCCTCTCTCCCTCTCTCTCCCTCCACCTCCCTCTCCCTCTCTCTCCCTCCCCCTTTCTCTCTCTCTTCCTCTCCCTCCCCCTCTCTCCACTCTCTCTCTTCCTATCTCTCTCTCCCTCTCTCTCCCTCCTCCTCTCTCTCTCCACTCTCTCCCTCTCTCTTCCCCTCTCTCTGTGATCTCTCGCTGTGTCCAATCAATACAGACAACAGGAGGAGGTGGAGGAGGAGGAGGAGGAGGAGGTGGAAGCAAGAGGAAGGGAAAGTGGGGGGAGGGGGCACGGGGGGGGGTGGGGGGGGGGCAAGGCAATTAAGACGGGTTGCTGGAAGGACAATGATGATGAAGGATGCTTCGGTGAGTGGCAGAAATTTATTGAGGGGGGGGGAGAGGGGGTTCGGGGGGGGGGGGGGCGAGGGGGCGGGGGGCTGGGGCAAGGATGGATGGGTGGGGGGGAGGGTGGTGATAAGGACCAAAGAATTTTATTTTATTTTGTGTCGTTTTTTTGTTTTGTTTTTGTGTTTTTTTTACTAGAAAGTAAAATGGAACCATTAGCTGATCCCCCAAGTCTGTTGTCTGCTCCCATGCTATAACTTTTTTTTTTTAGTCGTCGCGAAAGTGAGAAAGAAGGAAGAATGGAGGAAGAGAGAGAGAGAGAGGGTGGGGGGGTGGAGGGAGGGAGAGGGAGGTATAGAGACAGGGGGTGGGAGAGAGAGAGGGGGAGTAGAAAGAGATAGAAGGGAAACAGAGACAGACAGGGTGAGGGAGAAATAAAACACAGAGATAGAGGAAGGGGGAGGGAAAGAGAGAGAGAGAGCGGTGGGTATGGGAGAGATAAACAGTGTGTGTGAGAGAGAGTGGGGGGTGGGGGAGGGAAAGACAGAGAGAAAGAGAGAGAGAGACAGGGAGAGGGAGGAAGATAGTGGGAGAGAGATAGAGAGACAGAGACAGAAAGAGGGGGTGGGGATAGGAATGGAAGGAGAGACAGAAACACATGGAGAGAAAGGGAGAGGGGGGATGTAGGAATGGAGTACGTGAATCTGGCGTGGGTGAGAAATGTATATGTATATATATATATATATATATATAGAGAGAGAGAGAGAGAGAGAGAGAGAGACGAAGACATACAGCATTTAGTACCAACAGTGTTTGACTATCGTCGCCATCTGAATAGTGACGTTGTTTGGCCCTCTGCAGTCACACACACACACATACACACACACACTCACACGCATGCACATACACGCACACACACATGCACATGCACACACACACACGCACGCACACGCACACATACACACACACAAACACATACACACACACACACACATGTTCAAACATTATGCACACACATGCACACACACATGCACACACATGCACATGCATACACACACACTTTCGCATACACGCATGTACATACACACATGCACATACACGCGCGCGCGCGCGCGCGCACGCACAGAGAGAACGCAAGAACGCAAGAATTTTATTGTATAGGCCATATGACCCGTTACAACAGATCGTGCGGACAATGACAGAGTGAACCTTTGTTATAGTAGACTATGAACATAAAAAAAAGCATTAACGACGTCGGTTTGCATAATAAATTTATCTTCCAGTGTCATGGAGGCAATGCTTATCTTGCATCAAATGCTGAAACCTTGTCATCGACGGATAAAGCGTGTATTTTTTAGGAATATATTTCTGTCGTAAGTCATTCAGTTCTGTGCAGTGGAAAAGAAAATGCAGTTCCGTTTCTATAGCATTGTGGCAGAATGAACTTGTGAGATCTTGCTCTGATACAGCAGTGTAACGTTTTTTGTGTGTCTGTAGTTCGGATATACCTAATCTAAATCTTATCAGGATGTCACGGATATGTTTGTTCGTAACTGTAGTGAAGTAAGCTTCCAAGGGTACTGATGTTTTGAATGTGTGGTAAACACTAAATCTAGTGCTGCTGCTGGTATGTTCAGTCCACTTTTGGTAGTAACAATCTATCAGTCTCTGTTTGAAAGATCCCAGGAATATATTTTGATTTGCCACCCCCTGATTTTCCCATACAAAGCCAAAACCCGTCTCGTATAAAGTTTTATAAACCTGTTACCCAGCAAATCTTACCATCATTATGAAGTGATAGGAGCATGTTGTATGCTTTACGTGGAAGTCTGGCATCATCTAGTGTTGTTAAACGTAACCAGTATTTGATGCAAGTGACATAGGTAAAAACATATAAAGGGTGACGTCCAGTTTCGCCGTACACCATGTCGTTTGGGGTTCCGGGGGCTGACATTTAGCAAATTCTTCAATGCAAAGGTGTGAACATTTTCCACCGCTTTCTGTTGTGTTAAACCCCATATTTCTGCACCATATGATAACATTGGCTTAATTTGTGTGTCAAAAAGTTTTACAAAAATGGTTGCTGAACAATCTCCTAATCTCCAAAGGGTTCTAAAAATATCAATGACCCCATTTCTCGCTTTACAAGTTAAGCCACTGACGGCTTTACTAAATGCTAATTTTGTTGAAAAAATCATACCTAGATAGTTATAGGAATTTACCACTGACATTACCTGCCCTTTATAGAACCACATTTCTTTCTTTGCCACGTAACCCCCCTTTCTGAAAATAACAATGTTAGATTTGTGAAGATTTACATGAAGTCCTAGCTCATCTGATTTGCATGCAAGTACATTTAACTGGTTTTGTAAGCCTGTAACCGTGTCTGATAGTAAAATAATATCATCTGCAAACAGTAAAATAAAAGTCCAAGCACATCGGGGGAAAGTTGTATACCATGTTTTCCATTCTTAATGATGTCCTGAGCCAGTTCGTTAATGAATAAGGAGGACAAAATGGGACTTGTTATTTCACCTTGTTTTAAACCCTTAAGGCAATGAAAAGCTTCTGAAATCTGACTTCCAATGCGAATGCGGGCCTTAACAGTTGTGTACATACTCTTTAGTGTGTTCAGTATATTCCCTTTTACTCCTAATTTGTGTAAAATGGGCCACAATTTGCAATGAGAAATAAGATCAAAGGCTTTCTTAAAATCAATGAACGCAACATACAATTTTTTGTTTTTCAATAGATGTTTTTGAATCATAGCAAAGAGCGTGAAAATGTGGTCAATTGTAGAGTGATCCTTTCGAAAGCCTGCTTGTATCTCACCAAGAATATGTTTCTCTTCTACAAAAGCTGACAATCGTTTATTTAAGATGTAACTAAAAATGTTGCTCCAAATATTTAATAAGGAAATACCTCTGTAGTTATCAGGATCGTGTATATTTCCTTTCTTGTGTATTGGGTGGATCAGGGCTTCTGTCCAAGCTTCTGGATAATGTCCAGATGAAAAGATACTATTAAATAAATGGACGAGAAATTCTGTTACTCTGCCACGTGTGACTGCGGTCTGAAAGATTTCGGGGATAATACCATCAATACCTGCTGCTTTATTATTCCTAAGGTGGTGAATGGCCTCAGTTACCTCCTCTGCAGTTATCTCGGCGTTCAGCCGTGTAACATCATCGTCACAAACAGTAGCATCAGCCGGAAAAGCATTGATTTCAGACTCCTCTTCTTCCTGCCCACCTTCTCCACTACCAAAAACATCTTTAAAATGTTGAACCCAGATTTCCAGTGCAAATTTCCCCATATGTGTCGTTTTATTTGAAAATTTCTTAACACAGCGCCAAAATTTCCCAGAATCATTAACATTGTAAGTTCGTCTCTGGCTTTTCTTTTGAATTTCTTTTCTTTATCGGCCACGGCCAACAACTTTTTATAATTTTTGCGTGTGTCACAATACGACCTTCTGTCGGGTGAAGACTGGGTACGCCGACAAGTTCGGAGAGCGGACCGAGTGGTCCTCCTCATCTGTTTACACTCTGCGTCAAACCACGCACTCCCCTTTCTCGTATTTCCTCGCACTGTTGTTTTTTAAAGCACGAGGCGGCAGAAGTTAACATGTCTGTAAAAATATTGACGGCTTCATTTATATCTTGGTGTAGCAGACGATCTGCTTCAACTAGTTTTTGTACATTTTCAGGCCGTTCAAGATTCTGTAACAAGACGTACTCTTTGTCTTCTGACCATGGTGGTGTGTCCATCGAGATCGGTGATGACCATCGTTGTCATCCAGCTGGGGGATGGGGGGAGGGTGGTGGTGGGGTGGGGGGAGGATGCTCATGAATCTATCTGTGAATGCGCAGATGGCTGAATAGTCCAATCTGTGCACGAAATGTTCGCTGACAGTTGGGGCAGACAAAGACAGGCATATCATTGTCAGGGAGCTTGTTTGCCCGTGACTTTCTGGCCTGCCTCTTCTGAACAGCTGCAGCAGACCTGTTGGCCTTGCACAACTTGCCGCCTTTGTGCACAGCAGCACGCCATTTGTCACGGTCCACTGCAGATTCCTCCCAGGAGTCCGGGTTGATATCAAACGCTTTCAGAGAGACTTTCAGAGTATCTCTGAAGCGCTTCTTCTGACCTCCGTGTGATCTCTTCCCTTGTTGCAGCTCGCCATAGAAGAGCCTTTTGGGCAGCCGATGGTTTGGCATGTGCGCCACGTGTCCAGCCCAGCGAAGCTGAGACTGCATCAGGATGGTGAAGATGCTGGGAAGGGTGGCTTTTGCGAGCACCTCTGTGTCTGGGGTCTTGTCTTGCCACTTGATGTTCAGTAGCTTCCTGAGGCATGTTGTGTGGAAGTGGTTCAGCTTCTTGGCATGTCGTTGGTACACTGTCTAAGTTTCGCAGGCGTACAGTAGTGTGGGGAGAACTACTGCTCTGTAGATCTTTAGCTTGGTCTCAAGACTAATGCCTCTTCTGTTCCAGACATTTGCACTGAGTCTACCAAAAGTTGCGCTTGTTCTTGCAATCCTGACGTTCACTTCATCGTCGATGGTCGCATTTCGTGACAGTGTGCTGCCAAGGTATGTGAACCGCTCCACCGCACTGAGTCTCTGACCGTTGACTGCGATGTTGGGCTCAACGTAGGGTTTCCCTGGGGCTGGCTGATGGAGAACTTCAGTTTTCCTCGTGCTGATGGTAAGGCCGAAGTTCCTGCTGGCAGTGGCAAACTTGTCGGCGCTGAGTTGCATGTCAGCTTCAGATCCAGCGTTGAGGGCACAATCATCAGCAAACAAAAAGTCTCTGATGATGTCTGTCATGACCTTCGTTTTTGCTTGAAGCCTTCTGAGGTTAAACAACTTGCCATCTGTTCGGTACTTTAGGCTGATTCCAACATCGCCATCTCTGAAGGCATCAGTAAGCATTGCAGAGAACATGAGGCTGAACAGCGTTGGAGCCAGGACGCAGCCTTGCTTGACACCATTTGTGACAGCAAAAGGAGCAGATGTTTCGCCTTTGTCTTGGACTCGAGCCTGCATGCCTTCATGGAATTGGCTGACCAAGGAAATAAATTTCCGAGGGCATCCGTACTTGGCCATGATCTTCCACAGTCCCTCTCTACTCACGGTGTCGAAGGCCTTAGTGAGGTCAACATAGGTGGAGAACAGATCAGCATTTTGCTCCTGACATTTTTCTTGCAGCTGCCTTGCAGCAAACACCATGTCGGTGGTTCCGCGCTCTTTCCGGAATCCACATTGGCTTTCAGGCAAATGACCTTGGTCAAGGTGTGCTGTGAGGCGGTTTAGTAGGATCCTGGCAAGTATCTTGCCTGCGATGGAGAGCAAGGAAATGCCCCAATGGTTATCACAGGCTTGCCGGTTCCCCTTTCGCTTGTACAAGTGAATGATAGATGCATCTTTGAAATCCTGGGGGATCGTCTCTTCTTTCCACATGAGTGAGTACAGCTGATGGAGCTTCTCAGTCAGCACAGTGCCTCCATCCTTGTAGACCTCTGCTGGTATGGAGTCTGAGCCAGGTGCTTTGCCACTGGATAGCAGACAGATTGCTTTCTGGGTCTCAATGACCATATAAGTTTGTCGAAACAAGAAAAGGTTTCTTCCCCATGTTCAAAATTTTCTGTACAATAAACATGACAGATTATCGGCATATGCTTGGACTCAATACGTTCCCCAACATACATCTCACGAGGTAAAGTGCAGAGTGAATGTGTAAACAAAAAGTAATCTATAACGCTGTTGCCAGTAGAAGACAAGAAAGTTTAGCAACCGTCTTTGTCACCTTCAGTCGTACCATTTAAAATGTGTAGGTCGAAACCTGCACACAAGCATAGCAGATTTTTTCCGTAGCTATTGAGATACTGATCATGAGAAAACCTACGAAAGCTGTTATTTGATTCCGTCCAAAGGTGATTATCATTAACATTATCATTATCGCATCAACCCTGTACAGAGCGGAAGAGATCAACGTCAAAATGCCAAGGAATTTTGTTTGCAATTCTGGCATTTAAGTCTCCACATATGATAAACTGTGCATCAATATTACATTCTAAAATATCTGGTAAGGTACGCTCCAGCATAGAAATACCATCCGCGAATTCACTGTTAGTATAAAATGGGCTGTCAGTAGGGTTCAGGTATACGCAAATCATGAAAACATCTGTATCAGTTCCAAACAGTTCGATGGTCAACTGTAGTATTATTATACTGTTATATGGTGTTGACACTTTTCTAACAAATGTCATCAATTCATTCCTGACGAGAACAATCACTCCTCCACTGTTTCTTCCCTGCTTTGAAAATGTTTGAGCCGGTGCAATATGAGGGGTGTGGGAAGGGAATGCTGTTGAACAAAAGCTATGCATAAACGTTTCAGTGAAACAAATAAAGTCATAATCCGAAACATAGGACAGGAAAGAAGGATCATTTAGTTTGGAGGCGAGACCTTCCACGTTCCATGCCAGGAAAGTCAGCTCACCTGCTAAGGACTGATTCACACTGTCACTGACTACCTCCGGGTCACGGCCTTCACGTCATTTCTTTTTCTTCCCAGCTTTGGAGTCCAACTGCTTTTTAGAGCACGAAGGGGTCAGCCAGTGTGTCGGAAGTCTTGCCTGAGTGTTACGTGTCTGTCTGTCTGAGTGAGTTTGTTGTGAGTTGCTGTTTGTTGGTGTCCGTGCAGCGCCGCTCTACTTTCCTCGCACGGACATCACGGGAGGACTGCTGCGACTTCGGTGCGCACAGAGAGAGAGAGAGAGAGAGAGAGAGACACGCGGTCACATTTGCAGTCTACTAGCCTGTAACTTTTTTTTTTCTTTCTTTTTTTCTTTTCTTTTTTTTCTTCTTTTTTTCTTCTTTTTTTCTTTTTTTCTTTTTTTAAATTTTTTTTGTAGCCTCGCCTCTGTTGCCTCATGCATATCAAAGGAAGTGTATGTTAGAAATGTATCGAGCGTTTGATACCCGCTTTTTTTTTCTCTCTTTTTTTTTTTTTTTTTTTTTTTTTTTAAGCCTCGCCTCTGTTGCCCCATGCATATCAAAGGCAGTGTATGTTAGAAATGTATCGAGCGTTTGATACCCGCTTTTTTTGCTTTTTTTTCTTTTTTTTTTTGTAGCCTCGCCTCTGTTGCCCCATGCATATCAAAGGCAGTGTATGTTAGAAATGTATCGAGCGTTTGATGCCCCGCTTTTTTTTTCACTGCTGTCTTCTTTGCAAGATTTAGCAACATTTCATATGCCCGTGTTCATCTGTTTTGCGTTTGGATTTCAGCCACAACCGAACGCGCCTGATGCAACTATTAATGGACAGAGAGAGGGAGAGACAGACAGACAGACAGACAGACAGTCAGTCAGACAGTCAGACACACACACACACAAAGAGAGAGACAGAGAGACAATGACAATAACAAATGACAAATGTTTTATTGAGGGTAGAATGGATAAGCTGGAAGCTTCTTTACACCATGCCCTCACACACGCATACACACACATACACACATTGTAATAAATGAAATAAGTATGAATAATAAATGACATAGAACAAACCAAATATATAATAATAGTTACATAAATGGATGAATCAAAGACTACAATTTCGGAAACAAGAAAATCATACAAAACATTGCCACATGAAAATCTTTAAACACACACACACATGTGTGTGCACACACAGGCATCATACACATTATCTCGAACACACAAGTACACAGAGATATACACGCATACTTACACTCGCCGATTTTCCTTGCTTACACACTGTTGGAGAACGAGAGAGAGAGAGAGAGAGAGAGAGAGAGATTGGGAGAGGGACAGAGAGACAGAGACAGTCTGTCTGCCTGCTAGTCTCTCTTATCCTCATAGGAGAAGGAGAAAGAGCTGCTGTCCTGTTTGCAAGATTTAGCAACATTTCATATGCCCGTGTTCATCTGTTTTGCGTTTTGATTTCAGCCACAACCGAATGCGCCTGATGCAACTATTAATGGACAGAGACAGTGGCAGAAAGAGAGAGACAGTCAGGGACACAGAGAGAGAGAGAGACAGAGACAGTGAGAGAGTGAGAGAGAGACTGGGAGAGGGACAGAGAGACAGTCTGTCTGTCGGATTGTCTTTCTCATCCTCATGGGAGAAAGAGAAAGAGTGAGAGAGGTTGGAGAAGAGGGGTGATAGAGACAGGGAGAGACCGAGACAGAGAGACACACAGAAAGAGAGACAGACAGACAGACAGACAGACAGACAGAGACAGACATAGAGAGAGACCGAGAGAGAGAGATACAGACAGACAGAGACAGAGCCAGAAAAAGGGAGACAGAGAACGAGAGAGACAGAGAGAGACAGAGACAGAGACAGCGAGACAGACAGAAGCAGAGATGATTAATGAGAAGTGTGTGTGTGTGTGTGTGAGAGAGAGAGAGAGAGAGAGAGAGAGAGAGAGAGAGAGCAATTGTCAATTCTAAGCGTGTCGGAAATTGACGAGAGATGTGGGGAGGTTGTTTTTTTTTTTTGTTTTTTTTTTTGTTTTTTTATATTCATCTTTCTTTTCTTTTTCTTTCTTTTTTAAAATACTTTTTCTCTCTCTCCCCCCCCTCCCCGCGCCCTCTTTTTCTTATCTGCTAATCTTTCTGTTTTTATTTCCTATTTGATTTTGTTTTTAAGTTCTTTATTTTCTGTCTGTTTCTGTTGAGTTATTCCCTTTTTTTCTTTTTCTTTTTATCTGTTGTTTTCTTTCTTTCTTCCTTTCCTTCCTTCCTTCCTTTACACATTCTTTCCTTCTTTTTGTTTCTTTCTCTGTTCCTTTCTTTCATCTCTGTTCATTATTTTTCTCTATCTGTCTGTCTGTCTGTCTGTCTGTCTGTCTCTCTCTCTCTCTCTCTCTCTCTCTCTCTCTCCCCCTCCCTCCCCTAATTGCTTCCTTTCATTTTAATTCTCTTCGCTTTTTGTCTTTTGTGTTTTTGATTTCTTTCTCCTTTCCTAATTTTTTTTTTTTTTTTTCTTTTTCCCCCATGTGCTGACGATCTTTTGGAAAGGAAAGTTGAAAGAAAGGATTAACTGCATCGGAGAGTTAAGGTGCTTAACAGAAAAGAAAAGTATATTGTGTTGTATTTGTATTGAATTTCTCTTTTTTTTCACAACAAATTTCTCTGTGTGAAATTCGGGCTGCTCTCCCCAGGGAGAGCACGTCGCTACACTACAACGCCACCCTTTTTTTTTTTTTTTTTACGATCATTATTTAATACCATTCTTTGAAAATGAAAGCTGGCTTGCAAAATATCACGCACCCCCCCCCCCCCCCCCCCCCCCCCCCCCCCCCACACACACACACATGTATGTATACTCACACACACCCAGCCCCCCACCCCCACCCTCCACCCCCGTCCTTTGCTAATCGCTAAAATATATGCTTCAAAACATGGTACGGTATTTCATTCAAAATGAAAAGAAATGGAAAAGAAAGAAAATAATATCTCGATGGAATCGATTTCGATCAAAATCATTCCAGATCAATCCAGTCCAATAAAATAAGATAAGAACAAAATCAAATAAAATGAAATGATATAGAAAGAGATAACATGAAACAAAATGTATATTTGAATGTAATAAGACATAATGACGCATAGTAGTAATAGGATGATAATAATGTAAAATGTATAACGAAACATATTAAGATTAGAAAAAAAATAGTGTAGAATATATTTGATAAAATCGACAGCAATAAACTGAGATAAAATAACAATATTAAAGCAAAAATAAGAAAATAAGAATTATGATAGCAATAAAAACAACTGTGGGTACTTTTACAGTTGGGAGCAAAAAAAAAAAAAAAAAAAAAATGCGATAAAACCACCACGTCATAATCTATAATCATTCACTTTTGACAATGTCTACACGTTACCAGGCGGAGGAATTGTGCTCGGTCCTTTAAGCAAACTGTGCGCGTGTACACCAATCACAAATCAAATTAACCCCCTTAGATCATGGCCCACGTGCTCTGCTCTCCTACCCAGTCAACCAATCGCGTGCGATCTCTGTGTGTGGCTGGAACAAGTAGGGCGGGTGAATGAATAAAACGGCCTACTTGATTGGAGGAAAATCTGATTTGTGAGTGCGTGGCGGGAATCAAAATTATTCCCCCTGTTATTGATTGATTGATATGGATACTTATATAGCGTCTACCCTCGGTCAGAGACCAAGCTCTAGCGCTTTACAAACACGGGGTCATTTGCACAACAGGCTGCCTACCTGGGTACAGCCGACTGATGGCTGCCATTGGGCGCTTATCATTCGTTTCCTTTGTCATTCAATCAGACATGCACGCACACATACACACTCAGGCAGACTATGTGGAGTAATTTCATAGAGGTAACGCGTCCGCCTAGGAAGCGAGAGAATCTGAGCGCACTGGTTCAAATCACGGCTCAGCCGCCGATATTTTCTTCCCCTCCACTAGACCTTGAGTGGTGGTCTGGACTCTAGTCATTCGGATGAGACGATAAACCGAGGTTCCGTGTGTGATAAAAAAATAAAAAAAAACAAAAAAAAAAACAAGACATTTGACATTTTACGTGTATGACCGGTTGTTGTTTTTTTATTTACCCCGCCATGTAGGCAGCCATACTCCGTTTTCGGGGGTGTGCATGCTGGGTATGTT
>NC_134905.1:13947460-13949960 GCF_041734735.1 Babylonia areolata
AAAAGTGTATGCATAGGCCCGAGGGAACATAGACCTGGGCGAATATAGACCTGGGGGAACATAGACCTGGGGGAACACCTGGGTGATTATAGACCTGGGGGAACATAGACCTGGGGGAAAACCTGGGTGATTATAGACCTGGGGGAACATAGACCTGGGGGAACACCTGGGTGATTATAGACCTGGGGGAACATAGACCTGGGGGAACATAGACCTGGGGCAACACCTGGGTGATTATAGACCTGGGGGAACATAGACCTGGGGGAACACCTGGGTGATTATAGACCTGGGGGAACATAGACCTGGGGGAACACCTGGGTGATTATAGACCTGGGGGAACATAGACCTGGGGGAACATAGACCTGGGGGAACACCTGGGTGATTATAGACCTGGGGGAACATAGACCTGAGGGAACACCTGGGTGATTATAGACCTGGGGGAACATAGACCTGGGGGAACATAGACCTGGGGGAACACCTGGGTGATTATAGACCTGGGGGAACATAGACCTGGGGGAATATAGACCTGGGGGAACACCTGGGTGATTATAGACCTGGGGGAACATAGACCTGGCGGAACATAGACCTGAGGGAACACCTGGGTGATTATAGACCTGGTGGAACACCTGGGTGAATATAGACCTGGGGGAACATCGACCTGCTGGAACATCGACCTGCTGGAACATCGACCTGCTGGAACATCGACCTGATGGAACATCGACCTGATGGTGTATAGACCTGGTGGAACATAGACTTGGGGGAACATAGACCTGAGCGAATGTAGGTCCGGGGGAACATAGACCTGGTGAAATATAGACCTCGGAGAATATAGACCTTGGTGAACATAGACCTGGGGAAACTTACACGTGGCTGAAAGAAACTTTGGGGGAACATAGACCGGTGGAGTGGGGTGTGGGGGTTGGGGGGGGGCGCGAGGGAACAGACCTGGAGGAACTTAGACCTTGCTGAATGAAAATTTAGGAGAAACATAAACCATGGGGGAGGGAGAGGGGGGGGGGGGGAGCATAGAGCTGACCCCGTGTGAAACACCTGGTGAAGAGACACCCAGGCAGACACCAAGAACAAGACGGGCCTTGACCTGTAGTCAGACAAGACGCCAAGGCACTGGACAGGGGGACCATGGAAGTCTTCTGGTGGCACTCTGGAACGAAGATGGATACGAACAAGACGGAAAATAGATTCTCTGAGAAAAAGAGACATTAGAGAGGTAAAATGAGTAAAGAGAGAGAATATGAGAGGGAGGGGGGGTGGATGGAGAGACAGAGAAGAGACAGACAGATAAACAGACAGACAGACAGACAGAGAGACAGAGAGAAGCAGCCAGATAGGCAGACAGAAACAGAGATGTAGTTAGCGAAAGTTGTGTGCGAGCGCTCATATGTGTGTGTGTGTGTGTGTGTGTGTGTGTGTGTGTGTGTGTGTGTGTGTGTGTGTGTGTGTGTGTGTGTGTGTGTGTGTGTGTGTGTGTCTCTGTGTGTGCGTGTGTGTGTGTGTGTGTGTGTGTGTGTGTGTGTGTGTGTGTGTGTGTGTGTGTGTGCATGCAAGCGTGTGTGCGTGCATGTAATCAATGTGTGTGTGTGTGTGTTTTTATTGGCTGTCTGTCCCTACATGCGTGCGTGTTAGCCTGCGCGTGTGCGTTCGCGTGGCTGCACTCCCTCGTGCATGCTCGTGTATGTTTGCGTGTGAGTGTGTGCGTGTTGACAGAAAAGCAAGAAACACTCTGTTTCACGATCGTGCCTGATTGTGTATGCTTTCTGCTGAAGTCATCACGCCACATGAAGGACGAAATAAAATTTTAAAAATCATGCATCGTAAAAAGAAAATATCATTCTAATATTTTGAAAAAAATTAAATAAAATTAAAAAAAAGAGTGGAAGAAAGGAAGGAGAGATGAAACGACTAAAAAAAAAATCAGAAGAACATTATCCTCAGAATAAACAAAGCGAAGACAGGTTAATACAACAGAAAAATACCCCCCCCCCCCTAAACCCCCCGCGTCCACCCCCACCCTACCCCTACCCGTCACACCGCTCCAAGCTCGGTTGAAAACTTTTTTTTTTCTTTTTCTTTTTCTTTTTTTATAGAAATTATAAGCCAATCGAATCGTTTCCCTCAAAACCCACCCCTGTCACAACACACGAACATCGATATAAAAGATGAAAGAGAATTCATCACCCGAACGAAGCGAGTCGTTGGACAAAGCATGCTCCTTTGAAATGAAATCAAATAAAAAGTAAAGAACAATGATAATAATTTTGAAACACAAAAAGAAGAAGAAAAAAAAAAGTCGGACAGGGGGGGTGGGGTGGGGGGGGGGGGGGGGGAGCTAGCAGCTGCACGCTTTGCTACATCAACTTTCAAACGCTTCAGTGTCCACGTCAGTGCAATTTGAGAACGTGCTGTTTTGTTGGGAATGGATAACAAATAATTATCATCAGAGTTGTAGGGATTTGGGTGGGGTGGGTGAGAGGGAAGGAAG
>NC_134905.1:13954960-13957460 GCF_041734735.1 Babylonia areolata
AGGTTTTCTTGCTTCCTAGGCGGACGCGTTACTTCAAGGCCAACACACCACTTTCTCGCCCTCGTATCTACAGGGGTGGGGGGGTGGAGGGGGTGGGAGGGAGCATAGTGATATAATCAGTTACACGTTGGGACTTCTGATCCAGTGATCATGATCCACAAGACGAGAAAGAAAAAAAAAAAACCCGTCCAGCCAAGCCAAGCACGTGGCAGACTTAACACGAAACTCAAAGAGTCAACGTTAATTAATCAAATCAAGTGGAATGCCGCTTAGGGAACTTCTTGCTAATGATGATGGTACAGTGTTCTGGGAACACCGTCGAAGAATTAACCGGTCCGAGAGGAAACCTTGGACAATCCATCAGGAAATTAGTGAAGCAATCAGTATACCCCTAAGAGAATGCACGATGTAAATTGCACTGTCTTCAGTGATGAGGCCTGTTTGGTGGCGGGGATCAGGTAGGGGGTGGGGTGCGGAGGGAGGGGGAAGGGGGTATTGCAACCAGTAAAGAGAATTAACCAATCGCAGGATCCGAGACAAACGGTACGCGCCAATGGCACACCACGCCTTAAAAAAAAACACCAGGAAAATAGTGAGCCAATCATCAGAATGCATGAGAGAGTGCACGATACAAATAGTATAAGTCTGATTAAGGCGTATGGGTGGGGGGCGGGGGGGGGGGGTAGTGGGTGAGAAATTCGGGGCGTGGGGGTGGAAGTGGGAACGTGTAAAAAGGATTAACCAATCGCTGGAAACGAGTCGACTGGTCAATGCAAATGACTGAAACACACCCCATGGCCGGGTAGCAAGGGAGGAGGGGGAGGGGGGGGGGTGAGGGGGCGGGTTGGTGGGTGGAATTAACAAATTAGGAAACCCGAGAGAGTGCCCGCTGCCAAGGGGAATAACGCCTGAGTCTCAACGAACAGAGAGAAATGGAACGATGTTCATTGTTAATGAAGCTGAGGGCTGAATGGGACGTCGGAAGGTCAGCACGAAACATTGGTCACCACAAGGACACACTTGACCAATAATAGAAATAGAACAGAATAGAATATGTCTTTATTACCAACTGTACCAGGGTCACAAGGAATATTGGGAGGGGGGGGGGATAGTACATAACAAGGTACGAACATAAATTGAAAATCATACACAAACACAGATACAGTAGAAATTAGGATACATTCAAGTGCATATCAATATAAAAACTTGTGCATACTCACACATGCACACACTGCACACACACACACACACACACACACACACACACACACACACACACACACGTTTGAACAGAAGCTGCATATTACATATGGATGGGGCTGATGACTAGATCTTCAGGTAGATTGTTTTTGATACTAGTTACCAGAAGCACAGGTTCGACCAATATTGGTTACCAAAAGGACAGGCTTAACCAATAATACTGGTTCACTGATGTACATACTAAACCAATCAGAAGAATGAAAAGAAAAAAATTAGATTTCCAGGAGAACATGCTTGACTAATTAGAAGAATGACAAAAATAATACTAGTTGCCGGAAAGGACAAGATTAACCAAACATAAACAGCAAAACAATGCCATTGGTTTCCAGAAGGACAGACATAGCCAGTCAAGTAAATGACAAGAATACTATTGGTTACCTGAAAGACAGATTTAACCAATCAGGTAAGTGACAAGAATGCCATTGGTTACCAGAAAGACGGAATTAACCAAGCAAGCAAATGACAAGAATGCCGTTGGTTACCAGAAGGACAGAATTAACCAGCTAGATGTTATTTATGCTCAGCTGCTGATTCTGAAGTGTTGATATTTCCTCGATTCCTCGAAAAAACAAAGAATGTCAAGGTCAGCGCATTCTCACCTATCTTGACCAACATGTACGACAGTCGTGTCTGACTATGACCATCAAAACAGCAGAGAAGGCAACTACTGTCCAACTATCTGGGCTAGAATTTGATTATAGCGGACAGTGTCTTGCCCAAGTTACATTCCCACTGACTCGGCCTAGAGGGTTTTAGGACAGTCAGCGTTGGGATGATTCCCAAAGGCCAACCAGCCCTACAAGGCTGCAACACCAAGAACCAGTGCAGTCTTGCCTCCTAGTTTGAGTCATAGTCAATCACAAAAGACGAAGCTGTAAATGACTTCCCTTTGCAATGGAGAAACCATTGATCACACAGCTCTGACTTTGCTGTTGGTCTAAATGTGAACTTATGTCAGTCTAGACCAGTGGTGCAGAACAAACTGCCCTTTTCAGTCCCACTCTTGGATTCCCCAGTTTAGTTTTGTTTTCTAAAGTCTCCCAGTACATCTCGTCCGTTCTGCCTATCATCGTATTGGCTAATGTCCTTAAGCTTATGCTTGTTGCTGTGTGTGTGTGTGTGTGTGTGTGTGTGTGTGTGTGTGTGTGTGTGTGTGTGTGTGTGCATGTACTGATGTTTTTGTTTTGTTCCCGTCTTTGTGTTCCTACACGCTTGTTCCTGTACAATGTACTTGATGCAT
>NC_134905.1:13962460-13972460 GCF_041734735.1 Babylonia areolata
AGAAGAAGAAGAAGAACAACAACAACAACACCAACAACAGCGGGGAAAAAACAATTATACCAATAACGACAACAAACAACAACAACAACAACGGGAAGAAGAAGAACAACAACAACAACAGCAACAATAACAAAAACAAAAACAACAACAGCGGGATAAACCATTATACCAACAACGACAACAAAAAACAACAACAACAATGGGAAGAAGAAGAAGCAGAAGACCAACAACAAAACAACAACAACAACAACGGGAAGAAGAAGAACAACAAAAACAACAACAGCGGGATAAACCATTATACCAATAACGACAACAAAAAACAACAACAATGGGAAGAAAAAGAAGCAGAAGACCAACAACAACAGCAACAACAACAGGAACAGGAACAAGAACCAGAAGAATGAGAGAGGGATGGAAGAGGAAGAGGACGACAAGGAAGAAGGGAAAGGCGAAGGAAAGAGAGAGAGAGAGAGAGAGAGAGAGAGAGAGAGAGAGAGAGTGAGTGAGAGAGAGAGAGACAGAGAGAGAGTGAGTGAGAGAGAGAGAGTGAGTGAGAGAGAGAGAGAGTGAGTGAGAGAGTGAGTGAGAGAGAGAGTGAGTGAGAGAGAGAGAGAGTGAGAGAGAGAGAGAGTGAGTGAGAGAGAGAGAGAGAGAGAGAGAGAGAGAGTGAGAGAGAGAGTGAGTGAGAGAGAGAGAGAGAGAGAGAGAGTGAGTGAGAGAGAGAGAGAGAGAGAGAGAGAGAGAGAGAGAGAGCAATAATCGACTTAATGAAATTAACACCAAGTCAATTAGCGTAAGGAAAACAAAAACTACAATGATAATTGAGAATCTGGACCGAAGACAGAATTCCCTCTGGTGAGGAAAGGAGAAAGAAAGAGAACATTGTCATCACCTTAATGAAATTAACATCTTGCCTCAGAGGGGGGGGGGGGGGGGGGGACAGAGAAAGAGACAGAGGGGGCGGAAAGAGATGGGAGGGACAGAGGGAGGGACAGAGAGAGGGGGGAGAGGGGAGAAAGATAGAGAGGGAGAGACAGAGAGAAGGAGAGAGACGGGGGAGGAGGGAAAAGGGGGAGAGGTAGAGAGAGAGATAGAGAGGAAGAGATAGAGATAGGGGAGACACACACACACACACACACACACACACACACACACACACACACACACACAGAGAGAGAGAGAGAGAGAGAGAGAGGAAAACAGACAGACATACAGAGAGACAGAGACAGAGAAAGTAAGAGCAGAACAAGAAGTAATTCATCAATATCTGAAAGCCATTCCACAAGAAAAAGGAGATGAAAAGAACGCATCATTAAGATCGATCACACTCTCAACCGAATTGATAGTCTGAAGAAAAAAAAGATTCAGAGTGAAGAAAATCAAATAGTTAAGTTACACTGAAACTACTTTTGGTTTCTACTAAAGCGAATATGACAGGCATACAAACGGTAAGAGCTATCCAAACAAATTCTTCGAGATTTGAAATACCATACCCCGATGCTCAAACAAAGACTGGACCATCAGTCAGTCATTGGACATAAAAGTCAAAGCTTATCTTGGTTATGAAGTGCAGTTTCATGTTTTCTTCTTCCATTTCAGGAGCCATTGTGGGGTGACGGCCTAGAGGTAACGCGTCCGCCTGGGAAGCGAGAGAATCTGAGCGCGCTGGTTCGAATCACGGCTCAGCCGCCGATATTTTCTCCCCCTCCACTACACCTTGAGTGGCGGTCTGGACGCTAGTCATTCGGATGAGACGATAAACCGAGGTCCCGTGTGCAGTATGCACTTAGCGCACGTAAAAGAACCCACGGCAACAAAAGGGTTGTTCCTGGCAAAATTCTATACAAAAATCCTCTTCGATAGGAAAAACAAAATAAAACTGCACTCAGGAATAAAAACAAAAAAATGGGTGGTGCTGTAGTGTAACGACGCGCTCTCCCTGGGGAGAGCAGCCCGAATTTCACAAAGAGAAATCTGTTGTGATAAAAAGAAATACAAACTACAAATGAGTCGTGTTTTAAGATAGGTGGAGATAACAAAACAGAAAGACAGACAAACAGATCGATAGATGGATAGATAGATAGACAGACAGACAGACAGACTTGCTGATAGACAGATAGATAGATAGATATATTTGCAGATAGATTTATACATAGGTACAGGCGGGCTGATGGGTAGGTAGGTAGAATACAGTTCAATACAATACAATATGACTTTATTAATCCGATTGGAAATTGCATTTGGGTAGGTCGGTAGACAGACAGACAGACAGACAGACAGACAGACCGGAAGTAAAGGCGAGTGACTGTCTTTTATCTTATCAACGGTAATATCCCATGTCGAATATCCTGTATCCTCATTCAGAGACACAACCAACATTCGTCTGTCGCAGTCCCAGTGTTAGCATGGTGCTGTCACTATTTTGACGACACGAGATCACACATCTGAGGAGACCCTGCACTGCACTGCTCATGAGACGATTCGGTGGTGTTCAGTACTATTTCTGGTTGTGCGTTTATCTCTCTCTCTCTCTCTCTCTCTCTCTCTCTCTGGGGGGTGAGCGTGGGTTGTTCAGCCAGGCGGACAAGTCACGTTTGGTAAACCTCTGCAATGAATTCATGTATTTTTGTTAATTACTCGTTACCTACCTGGTATCTTCATCTGGAACAATACAACAGTGCAACCATGCCTCAGGAGTCACTTGATTTCAGAGTCAAGTGAGGAGTGTTTGTCTCCGTTATCATAAACTTCATGTGCAAACGTGCTAAAATGAAGCTGGCCATGACAGTCCGTGTTTTGACAGTGTGCACACCAGTGACCGGTGTCATGGTAGATTTGGTCCTGGCCGTTTTCAGCTTCAGCGACCTTCTTCTTCGCTGTGGCAATGTGGAATCGAACCCCGGTCCCAAGTCAAGCAGTTCCCTGAGGCAGGCACGGTTGACCAGCGACAGCGGCGGACGTCGTAACAGCACGAACCCTTCCACACTCCCCACCAACGACCCGTCAACGACCGCTTCGACTTCAGCTGAGGGAGGAACCAAGGCACTGACGCTGGAGGACTTCATGGGATTCGTGACGAAGTTTGACTCACAGATTGACAGCATGTCGGATGACATAAAACATGTTAAAGACTCTGTCGGTGGTCTGAAAGAAGAAGTGCAGGACATGACTGACGCAATCGAAAAACTAACTGCAGAAAATGACTCATTAAAAACTGAAAATAAAGAACTGAAAGAGAAACTTGAAAACTTAGAAGCTAAGACTGATGATCTTGAAGGAAGATCTAAGAGAAACAACCTGTTATTCTATGGTGTACCGAAATGTGAAAATGAAACAAAAAGTGACTGTGAAGACCGACTGCGTGAGATCATTACTGACAAATTAGAAATTACAAAAGACATAGAATTTGACAGAGTACGTCGCTTGGGTGGCAGAGAAAACTCCCCAATTATAGTAAGATGTACTTTTTACAAAAAACAACAACAACTGATACTGAAAAAACAAAGCAAATTGAAAGGAAGCTCTATTTTTCTTGGGGAAGATTTCTCCCAAAGAATTCGCGACATCAGGAAGCGTCTTACGCCCCAATTGAAAGTCGCGGGAGCAAATCAAAAACGAGCCACAATGGTATTTGACCATCTTCTCATCGATGGCCAAAAGTTTGTTCTCGATGAGAATGATCAGCTCAAACGGGTCAAATAGGGATTCGGCCTGCCCAACGTTAATGCAAGTAATTCTGTTCATACACATGAATTATGCCTCTCTGATACTTTTCAAAGGGTAGCGCAGTTTAACCCAGCACCGGCCTTCACGTGACACACGGGTGACACTGAAGACGGAGATGTTGGCAGAGGAAACATTGTGTGTGTTAACTGTGTCACAACTGATGGGGGGGGGGATTGTTTCTCCACAAGCAATGCTGATAAATGGATTTAACATGGATACGATGGAGAACAATGGATTTTCTGTCCAGGACAAAACCAATGAGGTATTGAATGAAAGCGTGAGAAAGGTTGAAAGTTTTGGCGAGGATGGAGGCATGAGCGAAGAACAGATGTGTATGGACGCAACGGATCTTTCTTGTACTGTTGATCATTCTAGTGCTGGCATTGTTGATACACCTTTTCATTTTTTACACTGGAATGTATGTGGGCTTTTGAACAATCTTTATGATAAAACATCTTCTTGGCTATATTTCTACTTATGACTTTATTTGTCCTGTCGAAACTTTCATCGAAGACCTAGATTCCCGTTTGTTCCCCTGTCATACTGTATTCTGTAAACCAGCAGTCAGACTGACTCGGCAGGGACGGAGGTCAGAGGGTGTGGTTTGTTTGATAAGAAATGTCTTTGTCCTCTTTGTTAAAGAACTTGCATGCGACGCAGATAGTATCTTATGTTTTTACTTGACAAAAAGTTGTTTGGCTTCGAAAACAGTATAATTTATATGTGTGTATATGTTCCTCCTGCGAATTCTCCATATTATGCTAACTTTGGAATTGACAGTGGGATAATGTGTGTTGAAGATGTGTTTGCTGAATTAATACTGACTGAAGATAAATCTGATGTAATCATATGTGGGGACCTGAATGGTAGAACATCAAATAACTTTCCTATATTAAATACCCAATTTGACAGTTCCTCCTTTTCAAAAGACAATGGCAATTTTCCTTTGATAAGACAGTCTGAAGACTCTGAACTTAACTCATATGGGAAATTGATTCTGAATATGTGCATTTCAAATGGTTTATTTATTCTAAATGGAGTATGTAATGGCGACCTACAGGGTCGCTACACATACATCTCTGACTAAGGTTGCAGTGTGAATGATTATTTTCTGTTGCATGAAGATTTATTTAATGAAATACAAACAACTTGTCATCTTAATGTGGCTGAGAAAACAGAGTCTGATCATCAGCCTTTAGAGTTATATTTTCTTTCAAAAAATAAAACGAATTATAAGGATAACGTTCCTCACGAACACACATTTCTCGAAAAGTTTGTTTGGAACACTGAACATGCACACATGTACCGTGATAATATGAAGTCCTCTGAAACAAAAGATTCAATGGCTTACACCACACAGTTAATCGATCTTGATGTAAATCACGCTCTCAGTGTATTTAATAATTGTTTAAAGAAGCAAGCTGAATGTATGAAAAAGAGATCTTTTGCACATCAAAGGAAAACAGACCCATGGTTTGATGATGAATGTAAAGCCCTAGACGATCTGTCAGGAGACTGTTTAGGATATCGAGTAAATCGAAGAAAAAGGAGCATAGGAGTGAGTTTTGTAAAGCGAGGAGAGAATACAAACATTTAGTTAACAGAAAAAGAAAACAGTATAATATTGCAGTTCTAGACAGGCTTATTCTTTCTGTACATAATCAAAGGGAATTCTGGCAAAATATGAGAAATGTCTCTAGTAAAACGAAATTTCATGTTTCTGAGATATCCGTGGAAGAATGGTTTCATCATTTTAAGAATGTCCTGGAAAATGAAAATATCTCTGATGAAAATGTGAATACGTCTTCAGATAGTGACAATCATAATGTTGTATCCAACATGAATGAATGTAATGTTTAGTATGTTGTTGATGAGCTTGATTGTTGTTATGTATTGAAACGTCCTATATCTAAAGAGAAAGTGATGATTTCTATTTTATTTTAAGTTAAAAATGTGTAAGGCAGCAGGACCCGATGGTGTGATAGGCGAACTCTTTAAAAACGCTAATGATGAAGTGGTTGACTTTCTGGTTAAATATCTTAATGTATTGTTCGATACTGGTGAATACCCTGACAACTGACAAGAATCTAGTATTCTTCCTTTATTCAAAAAAGGCAATGTCAATGATCCAAATAATTATGGAGGTATTTCGTTGTCTGACATAAGTAGTGAGCTGTTTAGTTCTATTATAAATTCGAGACTTCAAGAATGGATAAATCAGAATAATATAACAGGAGAATACCAGGCAGGATTCAAAAAGAATTATTCCACAGTTGATCATAATGTTCACACTTAGCATTTATTCAAAAGCAATTCATATCTGATCGAAAATTGTATGTTGCTTTTATAGATTTTGAGAAGGCGTTCGATTCTATATCACGGAAATTTCTTTGGCCCATATTGTTGAAAAATGGTATTAAAGGAAAATTATTTCGATGTATAAAAAGTATGTACAATATAGTTAAGGCTATGATTAGGGTTGGAACACGATTCACGTGTTATATCAATTGTACAAATGGCGTAAAACAAGGTGATGTGTGTAGCCCCGTTCTTTTCTCTTTATTCATTAATGAGTTAGCTCAAGAGATAATCCATAAAGGAAGGCATGGTGCAGATGTAAGTTATGATTGAATTGTTTATACTTTTGTTTGCTGATGACATTGCGTTACTATCAGAAACTGTGAATGGCTTAAAGACACAAATAATCTTTACAACGCTGCATCTCAGCTACAACATAAAGTTAATATGGATAAGAGTAGTATTGTAGTTTTTAGGAAAGGTGGATATCTAGCTGGTACAAACAGATGGTTTTATAATACGACTAAGATGTCAGTTGTAAATTCATATCGTTATTTAGGAATATTGTTCTCTACCAAACTGAGTTTCAGTTATGCATGTCAGGATTTGGCTAACAGGGGTAAAAAAAAAAAAAAAAAGCTGCGTTTAGTATTATGTGAAAGCTGTATAAATTAAACTAATTCCATGAATATATCATTAAAATTATTTGATGCCCAGGTACAGCCCATTCTGCTTTATTGTGCAGAAATATGGAGTTTGGATAAAGCCTCTGCTGCAATAGAGAGTGTTCATCTATTCTTTTTGAAAAAAAAAATACCTAGGAGTCGGCACACAAACATCAAACGACCTTATTTATGGCGAATTAAACAGGTTTCCATTAACTATTAACTCAGGCATATCTGTTATTCGATATTGGTTGAAACTGACACAAATGGAATAACACAGACTTCCTTCCAAGGCCTATAAAATGCTATTAGGTTTAGCTAACAAAGGAAAAACAAACTGGGCTTCTAAGGTTCGTGATACATTAGCAACGTATGGTTTCTTTTTCGTATGGGAAAATCAGGGGGTGGATTGTGTTAACTCTTTTATAAAGTTGTTTAAACAAAGACTTGTCTATTGTGGTTGGCAAAAGTGGAAAAGTCACATTAATGATAGTGATAGATTCTTAGAGTACAGAAAATCAAAAACTAATCATAACATAGAACCTTACCTTATGATTGATCTAAATAGATATGTAAGATATATACTAACAAGATTTCGATTTGGAATTTCTGATATTGCGGTACATAGTTTCAGATACAAAGAACACAATGTGAAGATGATGAAATGCTCATTACGCAGAAATGCCTCTGAGACTGAGGTTCATTTTGTAGTCTGTTGTCCTGCTCTTGATGATCATAGATTTCAGTTTATATACCAGCCAAGTACTTATAAAAACGCTAGTGACTTTAAACTTTCATTACTTCTGGCTGCTAGGAATGAACTTGTAATAAAGAAGATAAATTGTTAGCTCATGACCTATGACATAGTATTACCGTTATACTGTGTAATATTGATAATCACTGCTTATGTTGTATCCAATTTGGCACATGTTTTTATATCCTGGCTTAGATTTCCAATTTTCTATCTTGCCAAATATATAGGCCTATGTGTATTCATGTGTGTGTGTGTGTGTGTGTGTAAAGAGAAAAAAAAAAGGAAAAGAAAACAAACACATCAATCTGTCAAATATTCCAAATTTTCGGAGCGATCACGCTCCATCCTCAAGGGATAAGTTGTTTACATGTTACCAGGGTCACTATTATGACGCAAGCACGCCATGACGTACATGTTGTGATGCAATTTCACATATTACACACACACACACACACACACACACACACACATATATATATATATATATATATATATATGTGTGTGTGTGTGTGTGTGTGTGTGTGAGAGAAAATGTTATGTTCATACCCCTTCATATGGGGCTTTGGCCTTAATGAATAAATTCCAATTCCAATTCTCTCTCTCTCTCTCTCTCTCTCTCTCTCTCTCTCTCTCTCTCTCTCTTCCGTTATTTATGTCTGTCTCTCTCTTCCCCTCTCTCTCTCTTCCCTCTCTCTCTCTCTCTCTCTCTCTCTCTCTCTCTCTCTCTCTGTCTGTCTGTCTGTCGGGGGGACGGGGTGGAAAGAGAGAGAATGACACAGAATGACACAGACAGACAGAGTTAAAGAGAGACAGAGACAGATACAGAGACAACAAGAGCAAGACAGAACAGAGACATGCCTTCAACCAGAATGTCGTAACAGGTGAAGCGTTAATAAACTCCCTCCTACACATCCCCACCCAACCCCCTTGGCAATTCATTACTTCCCCCCCCCCCCCCCCACCCCTCCACCCCCCCACACACACACACACCACCACCACCACCACCCCTCCTTCTCCCCTTCCTGTCCCTTTGCTATGATTTTTGCATTAGAGGATCTCGGCTGGCCTGTGCAAATGAAGTGACAGGTTCGGTAACCCAGTGCCCTGGAAAGTGCCATCTTCCTCACCCTCACCCTCACTCTCACCTCCCTGCCTTCGCTTCCATTCCCCGTGTCTTCTTCTCCTTCTGTTGTTGTTGTCCTTCTTCTGTTGTTGTTGTTGTTCTTCTGCTGTTGTTGCTTCTTCTTCTATTGTTGTTGTTGTTGTTCTGTTGTTGTTGTTGTTCTTCTGTTGTTGTTGTTCTTCTTCTTCTTCTTCTTCTTTTTCTGTTGTTGTTGTTGTTCTTCTGTTGTTGTTCTTCTTCTGTTGTTGTTGTTGTTGTTGTTGTTCTTCTTCTTCTTCTTCTTCTTCTTTTTCTGTTGTTGTTGTTGTTCTTCTTCTTCTTCTGTTGTTGTTGTTCTTCTTCTGTTGTTGTTGTTGTTGTTGTTCTTCTTCTTCTTCTTCTTCTTCTTCTTCTGTTGTTGTTGTTGTTCTTCTTCTTCTTCTGTTGTTGTTGTTGTTCTTCTTCTTCTTCTGTTGTTGTTGTTGTTGTTCTGTTGTTGTTGTTGTTCTTCTTCTTCTGTTGTTGTTGTTGTTGTTCTGTTGTTGTTGTTGTTCTTCTTCTTCTGTTGTCTGTTGTTGTTGTTCTTCTTCTTCTGTTGTTGTTGTTGTTGTTCTTCTTCTTCTTCTTCTGTTGTTGCTGTTGTTCTTCTTCTTCTGTTGTTGTTGTTGTTCTTCTTCTTCTTCTGTTGTTGCTGTCTTCGTCTTCTTCTTCTTTTTCTTCTGTTGTTGTTGTTGTTGTTGTTCTGTTGTTGTTGTTCTTCTTCTTCTTCTTCTTCATCTCCCTGCTCCTATTGTTGTTATTATTATTGATGTTGTTGTTGCTGTTGTTGTTGTTGTTCTTCTTCTTCTTCTTCTTCTTCTTCTTCTTCTTATTATTGTTGTTGTTCTTGCTTCTTTTCTTCTTCTTTGTTTTCTTATTCTTCCCGTTCTTGTTTTTTCTTGTCCTTGTTATTGATGTTCTTCTTCCTATTCTTCTTCTTCTTCTTAATGTTGTTGCTGTTGTTGTTGTCGTTGTTGTTGTTCTTCTTCTTCTTCTCCTCCTTCTTCTTCTTCTTCTTCTTCTCCTCCTCCTCCTCCTCCTCCTCCTCCTTCTTCTTCTCCTTCTTCTTCTTCTTCTTCTTCTCCTCCTCCTCCTCCTCCTCCTCCTCCTCCTCCTTCTCCTCCTCCTCCTCCTCCTCCTTCTCCTCCTTCTTCTTCTTCTTCTTCTTCTTCTTCTCCGTCTTCCTCACTTTCCCTTTCTCCATCTGCTTCATCTTCTTCTCATCATTATCCTCGCGTTATAGATCTCATCACTAAGGACGCGATCAATCTCAATTAATTTCGTTTGGAGCAAAAAGAGAAAATCATGAAAGGGTTGATGAGCAAGGGTGTTTGCGTGGGTGCGTTCGTGCGTGCGCGAGGGCACGATCGTGTGTGTGTGTGTGTGTGTGTGTGTGTGTGTGTGTGTGTGTGTGAG
>NC_134905.1:13982460-13984960 GCF_041734735.1 Babylonia areolata
CCTTTCTCCTCCTCCTCCTCCTACTACTATTTCCTCATCTTCCTCCTCTTCCTACAACTCCTCTATATCCTCCTCTTTCTCCTCCTCCTCCTCCTACTACTACTACTATTTCCTCATCTTCCTCCTCTTCCTACAACTCCTCTATATCCTCCTCTTTCTCCTCCTCCTCCTCCTACTACTACTACTATTTCCTCATCTTCCTCCTCCTCCTACTCCTGTATATCCTCCCCTACCTCCTCCTTCTCCTCCTACTACTCTTCTATATCTTCCTCTTCCTCCTCCTCGTACTGTTCTATCTCCTCCTCTTCCTCCTCCCCCTACTACTACACTTCTATATCCTCCTCTTCCTCCTCCTCCTGCTCCTCTATACTATCCTCCTCCTCCTACTACTCCTCCTCTATATCCTCTTCTTCCTCCTCATCCTTATCATTACTCCTCTATATCCTCCTCCTCCTCCTCCTACTCCTCTATATCCTCCTCCTCCTGCTCCCTATATCCTCCTCCTCCTCCTACTCCTCTATATCCTCCTCCTCCTGCTCCCTATATCCTCCTCCTCCTCCTACTCCTCTATATCCTCCTCCTCCTGCTCCCTATATCCTCCTCCTCCTCCTACTCCTCTATATCCTCCTCCTCCTGCTCCCTATATCCTCCTCCTCCTCCTACTCCTCTATATCCTCCTCCTACTACTACTCTTATATATCCTTCTCTTCCTACTCCTCCTCCTACTTCTCTCTCTCCTCTCCTCTTCTTCCTCCTCTTCGTCTTTCTTCTCATCTTCCTGCCCTCCCCCCCCTGACCCCACCCCCTTCCTCCGCGTCTTGACCCTCCTTCTCCTCCTCTTCTCTCCTTCTTCTCTTTCTTCCCTTCTCCTGTTTCTCCTTCTCCTCCTCCTCCTCTTCCTTCTCCTTCTCCACCTTTACCACTTATCTGATCTGTCTTCCCTTCTCCTCTTTCGCCTCCTCCTCCTCTTCTTTTCTCCTTTTCTCTCCTCTCTCTTCCCTTCTCTTCTTTCGCCTCCTCCTTTTCCTCCTTTCCCCCCTTCTCCACTTTTCTCTCTTCTATCTTCCCTTCTCTTCTTCCTTCTCCTTCTCCTCCTTGTCCACGTATCTCCCCTGTCTTCCCTTCTCCTCTTACTTCTCCTTCTCCTCCTTGTCCACTTATCTCCTGTGTCTTCCCTTCTCCTCTTCCTTCTCCTTCTCCTCTTTGTCCACTTATCTCTTCTATCTTCCCTTCTCCTCTTCCTTCTCCTTCTCCTCCTTGTCCACGTATCTCCTCTGTCTTCCCTTCTCCTCTTCCTTCTCCTTCTCCTCCTTGTCCACGTATCTCCTCTGTCTTCCCTTCTCCTCTTACTTCTCCTTCTCCTCTTTGTCCACTTATCTCTCTTCTATCTTCCCTTCTCCTCTTCCTTCTCCTTCTCCTCCTTGTCCACGTATCTCCTCTGTCTTCCCTTCTCCTCTTCCTTCTCCTTCTCCTCCTTGTCCACGTATCTCCTCTGTCTTCCCTTCTCCTCTTACTTCTCCTTCTCCTCCTTGTCCACTCATCTCCTGTGTCTTCCCTTCTCCTCTTCCTTCTCCTTCTCCTCTTTGTCCACTTATCTCTCTTCTATCTTCCCTTCTCCTCTTCCTTCTCCTTCTCCTCTTTGTCCACTTATCTCTCTTCTATCTTCCCTTCTCCTCTTTCTTCTCCTTCTCCTCCTTGTCCACGTATCTCCCCTGTCTTCCCTTCTCCTCTTACTTCTCCTTCTCCTCTTTGTCCACTTATCTCTCTTCTATCTTCCCTTCTCCTCTTCCTTCTCCTTCTCCTCCTTGTCCACTTATCTCCCCTGTCTTCCCTTCTCCTCTTCCTTCTCCTTCTCCTCCTTGTCCACGTATCTCCTCTGTCTTCCCTTCTCCTCTTCCTTCTCCTTCTCCTCTTTGTCCACTTATCTCTCTTCTATCTTCCCTTCTCCTCTTCCTTCTCCTTCTCCTCCTTGTCCACTTATCTCCTTTCTGTCTTCCCTTCTTCTCTGTCGCCTCCTCTTCCTCTTCCTTCTCGTTTTTCCTCCTCTGCTTCTCTCTTCTGTCTTCCCTCCTCTTTCACCCCCTCCTCCTCCTCCTCCTCCTCTTCCAGCGCCTCCTTTTTTCTCTTTTTTTTCTGAGGCAGTGTATGGGTTTGTTCCAATGTAGGTATACCTTTTATTTACCTGTGTACTAGCTTGAATCCGTAGCATACGCAGCATCGACTTGAAGTCGCGTGCCTTGTGAATAGAGAGAGTTACCACTCTTTTACTGTTTGTTAATAGATAGATAGATAGATAGATAGATAGATGGATGGATGACAATGAAAATGACGAAGATGTTGCAGCAGAGGTCCAGTAATGTCCAGGATTACGTGACAAGGCATAGCTCCACGCTTCCCTTCATGCTAATGAAACCCTGGCGTCGTGAGATGAAGACAATGGAAAACAAAGTTTTGGAAGTGGCCTTTTTTTTTCTTAATATGACGAACGGCGAAGTTCCAA
>NC_134905.1:13999960-14004960 GCF_041734735.1 Babylonia areolata
AGAGAAAAGAGAGAGATTGTGCGGGGCAGAGAGGGGGGGAGAGAGGAGGACAGAGAGAGAGAGGTGGGGGAGAGAGGGGGGGGGAGAGAAAAGAGAGATGGTGTTGGGGCAGAGAGGGAGAGGGGGGAGAGAGGAGGAGGAAGAGAGGAGAGAGGTGGGGGAGAGAGGGGGGGAGAGAAAAGAGAGATGGTGGTGGGGGAAGAGAGGGAGGAGGGGGGAGAGAGGAGGAAGAGAGAGAGAGAGGTGGGGGAGAGAGGGGGAGGAGAAAAGGAGAGAGATGGTGTGGGGGCAGAGAGGGAGAGGGGGGGAGAGAGGAGGAGGAGAGAGAGAAAGAGAGGTGGGGGAGAGAGAAGGAGAGAGAGGGAGGGGAGAAAAGAGAGAGAGATTGTGCGGGGCAGAGAGTGACAGAGAGATAGAGGGAGGGTAGAGGGGTTGTAGAGAGAGAGTGACAGAGAGAGAGAGGGAGGGTAGAGGGGTTGTAGAGAGAGTGACAGAGAGAGAGAGGGGGGGGGTAGAGGGGTTGTAGAGAGTGACAGAAAGAGAGAGGGAGGGTAGAGGGGGTGTAGAGAGAGAGAGTGACAGAGAGAGAGAGGGAGGGTAGAGGAGATGTAGAGAGAGTGACAGAGAGAGAGAAGGAGGGTAGAGAGGTTGTAGAGAGAGTGACAGAAAGAGAGAGGGAGGGTAGAGGGGGTGTAGAGAGAGAGAGTGACAGAGAGAGAGAGAGGGAGGGTAGAGGAGATGTAGAGAGAGAGAGTGAAGGAGGGTAGAGAGGTTGTAGAGAGAGTGACAGAGAGAGAGAGGGAGGGTAGAGGGGTTGTAGAGAGAGAGCGACAGAGAGAGAGAAGGAGGGTAGAGGGGGTTGTTAGAGAGAGTGATACAGAGAGAGAGGGGAGGGTAGAGGGGTTGTAGAGAGAGAGTGACAGAGAGAGAGAGGGGAGGGTAGAGGGGGTTGTAGAGAGAGTGATACAGAGAGAGAAGGAGGGTAGAGAGGTTGTAGAGAGAGTGACAGAGAGAGAGAGGGAGGGTAGAGGGGTTGTAGAGAGAGCGACAGAGAGAGAGAGGGAGGGTAGAGGGGGTGTAGAGAGAGAGTGACAGAGAGAGAGAGGGAGGGTAGAGGGGTTGTAGAGAGAGAGTGACAGAGAGAGAGAGGGAGGGTAGAGGGGTTGTAGAGAGAGTGACAGAGAGAGAGAGGGAGGGTAGAGGGGGTGTTGTAGAGAGAGAGTGACAGAGAGAGAGAAGGAGGGTAGAGGGGTTGTAGAGAGAGAGTGACAGAAAGAGAGAGGGAGGGTAGAGGGGGTGTAGAGAGTGACAGAAAGAGAGAGGGAGGGTAGAGGGGGTGTAGAGAGAGTGACAGAAAGAGAGAGAGAGGGTAGAGGGGGTGTAGAGAGAGAGTGACAGAAAGAGAGAGGGAGGGTAGAGGGGGTGTAGAGAGAGAGTGACAGAAGAGAGGGAGGGTAGAGGGGTTGTAGAGAGACAGTGACAGAGAGAGAGAGGGAGGGTAGAGGGGTTGTAGAGAGACAGTGACAGAGAGAGAGAGGGAGGGTAGAGGGGGTGTAGAGAGAGACAGAGAGAGAGAGGGAGGGTAGAGGGGTTGTAGAGAGAGACAGAGAGAGAGAGGGAGGGTAGAGGGGTTGTACAGAGAGACAGAGAGAGAGAGGGAGGGTAGAGGGGTTGTAGAGAGAGAGTGACAGAGAGAGAGAGGGAGGGTAGAGGGGTTGTAGAGAGAGAGTGACAGAGAGAGAGGGAGGGTAGAGGGGTTGTAGAGAGAGAGTGACAGAGAGAGAGGGAGGGTAGAGGGGTTGCAGAGAGAGTGACAGAGAGAGAGAGAGAGGGTAGAGGGGTTGTAGAGAGTGACAGAGAGAGAGGGGGAGGGTAGAGGGGTTGTAGAGAGAGCGACAGAGAGAGAGGGGGAGGGTAGAGGGGTTGTAGAGAGAGCGACAGAGAGAGAGGGGGAGGGTAGAGGGGTTGCAGAGAGAGAGTAACAGAGAAAGAGAAGGGGGGCAGAGGAGTTGTAGAGAGAGTGATACAGAGAGAGAGAGGGAGGGTAGAGGGGTTGTAGAGAGAGAGTGACAGAGAGACAGGGGGAGGGTAGAGGGGTTGTAGAGAGAGTGACAGAGAGAGAGGGGGAGGGTAGAGGGGTTGTAGAGAGAGAGTGACAGAGAGAGAGAGGTGGGGCGGGCAGAGAGAGAGGGGGGAGAGAGGAGGGGGATAGAGAGAGTTGGTGTAGGGCAGAGAAAGAGGGGGGGGTAGGGAGAGAGAAAGAGGGGGGTGGCGGGAGTAAAGAGAGAGAGAGAGAGAGACAGTCTTGCTGACTGCCAACCTAGAGAAGCTACTAAAGAGAGAGACAGACAGACAGACAGACAGAGACAGACAGGCAGAGACACACAGAGAGAGAGAGAGACTGACAGATAGACAGACAGAGACCGGAGACACAGACAGGAACAGAGAGGAATAGAGACAGCGACAGAAAGAAAGAGAGAGAGAGAGACTGACAGACAGGCAGACTAACAGACAGGCAGAAATAAAAAAGAGACAGAATGAAAGAGAGAGACACAGGGAGAGAAAGATTCACTGATACACAGAGATTGGGAGACAGAGAGAGACAGTAACACAGAGAGGTACACACAGAGAGAGAGAGAGAGAGAGAGAGAGAGAGAGAGAGAGAAACAGAGAGAAAGAGAGAGAGAGAGGGGAGAGAGAGAGAGAGAGAGAGAGAGAGAGAGAAAGAGAGAGGGAGAGAGACAGAGGCAGAGTCAAACACAGAGACAAAGAGAGAGAGTTTCAGTTTCAGTAGCTCAAGGAGGCGTCACCGCGTTCAGACAAATCCATATACGCTACACCACATCTGCCAAGCAGATTCCTGACCATCAGCGTAACCCAACGCGCTTAGTCAGGCCTTGAGGAAAAGAGAGAGAGAGAGAAAGGGAGAGAGAGAGAAACGCAGTGAAAGACAGACAGAGAGAGACAGAGACGCAAAGAGACACAGACAGACAGACATACAGCAACAGACACAGACAGAGAGAGACACAGACAGACAGAGACAGCACCCATGTCTGCCGTTATGGCTGATGGCCAAAATGGCTGTGGTTTCCTTCCTGAGAATGACTTCCCTTGGGGAAGGGCGGCACGCACGCACGCGCACCCCACCCCACCCACCTCATCCCCGGCTCCACACCCACCTCCACCCAACCCCAAGCCCTCTAACCCCCCGCCCCCCCCAACCCCGGAGCAAGGGGGGAAAAAAAAAAAGACCCGGTGTAATCCGAAAGTAAGATTGCCCCCTATGTCTTTTTTTTTTCTTTCTTTCTTTCTTTTTTTTTTTTTTTTTTTTTTCGTTTCTGTCTCTGTTTTTGTGTGTGTGTAAAAAGAAAGAAAGAAAGAAGGAAAGAAGGAAAGAATAAAACAAATAACTGTTTTTTGCTGCTCGGGTTAGTAAAGACTACGCTCGAAGTTTGAAATCCCACAAGATACAGATTTTTTTATCTATCTATTTTGTTTGTTTATTCATTCTTTGCTTATTTTCCTATCTATCTATTTATTCCTTTGTTTGCCAGTTTACTTTGTTTGTTTGCCTATTTATTTATTTGTTTCTTTGTTTGTTTGCCTATTTATTTATTTGTTTCTTTTTTTGTTTGCCTATTTATTTATTTGTTTCTTTGTTTGTTTGCCTATTTATTTATTTGTTTCTTTGTTTGCGTATGTATTTGTTTATTTATAATGCGATCATTTATTCATTCATTTTTATCTATTTACTAATAATATAGATTTATTCACTTATTCATTCCTTTGTTCGTTTGCTTATTTGTTTATTCATTTATTTATTTATTCATTTATTCATCTATTTATTTATCTATTCTCATTTATCCATTTATTTATTCATTCGTTTGTTTGTTTGCTTATATATATTTTTTTTAATCTATTTATTTATTCATCTATCTATCTATTTATTTATTTATTCATTTATTTATATCTATCAACTAATATATAGATTTATTATAGATTTATTCATTTATTTATTTGTTTGTTTGTTTATTTATTTATTTATTTATTCATTCATTCATTCATTTATTTATACATTCATTCATCTATTCATTTATTTACTTATTTATCTATTTATTTATCTATTCATTTATTCATCATTCATCCTGTGGAGAAAACGCACCGTGGGTTCAGCTCCACAGAGACAGTGGCGGAGAGAGGGCTGTGGCGGAGGGTGGGTGGGAGGGAGGGAGGGATGAAGGGAGGGAGGGTGGGAGGGATGGAGGGATGAAGGGAGGGAGGGTGGAGGGTGGAGGCTCGGGTCAAGGGGGAGAAGAGACGATGATGGAAAGTGCTTTGTTAACCAATCAAAATTCACTTCCTGAGTTTTCAAAGTTCATTTTGAGGACACCACTGCCCACCACCCACCAACACCTATCGCCCGCCCCTGACCCCTGACTCCCCCCCCCACCCCCCCACCCCCATCCCCCGCCCCACCGCCCCTACCAATCCTCCATCCCCAACACACACACACACACACACACACACACACACACACACACACACACACACACCTCCCAACAAAAGAATTCTTTTATGAATAACGCAGATTACATCTGGACAAAGGGAGAAGGGGGTGGGTGGGAGAGGAGGAATTCCTATGCCGAACACAAAGGGGGAAAAAAGAAATATTAGGTTTTTTTTTCAGAAGCGCTCAGCGGTAGCTTACGTCCTATGCGTATCTTTTATCTGATTGTGCACTTACTCTCCAATAACGCTGACATTTTTTTTTTCTTTTTTTTTTTTTTTTTTTTTTAGGGGGAGGGCGAGAGGGGGGACGGGGGATGAAGATGTCTGTACACACCTCTTCGCAAGGAGTAAAGGCTTTTGCTGAATAAACCATTCGTATTCTCGTGTTCTCGTATTCTCATTTTCTCTCTCTTGCTTCTTCTCCCTGATTCAAAATTAAAGAAAATGGGCCAATAAAAGGAGTTGAGGGGGAGAAACAGGGAACAATAAAC
>NC_134905.1:14012460-14024960 GCF_041734735.1 Babylonia areolata
CACACACACACACACACAAGCGCGCGTGTACAAAGAAAATCCAACAGCGTCGAAACCCTAATGCAGGCAGTGTACAGAAGAAGAACATGAACAAGTACAAGAAGGAGAACAACAAGAAAAATAGGAGCAAGAAGAAGAAAGAGATCAACAACAACAACAACAATAACAAGAGGAGACGAAGAACAACAACAACAACAATAATAATAACAAAAGGAGAAGACGATCGACAACAACAAGAACAACAATAACAAGAGGAGAAGAAGAAGAACGAGAAGAAGAACAACAACAACAACAATAACAAGAGAGACGAAGAACAACAACAACAACAACAATAATAATAACAATACCAAGAGGAGAACAACAACAACAACAACAACGACGACGACGACAATAACAAGAGGAGAGGAAGAACAAGAACAACAACAGCAACGCTAACAAGTGTGAGAAGAACAAGAACAGTAACAACAACAACAACGACGACAACAACAACACCAACAGTAACAACAACAAAAACAACGACAAGAACAACGACAACAATCGTAACAACAACAACAACAACAGTACCACCACCAACAGTAACAACAACAACCACAAAAAGAGCAACAAGAACCACAATTGAAATAAGAAGAAGAAGAAGACCAAAAATAACTAGAACAAAGAAGATGAAAAGAAAAGAAAAAGAATAGAAACAGCCAGAAGAAGAAGGAGGAGGAGCATAAGAAGTAGAAGAGGATCCCAACTGGGTTAAAGACCCTGAAACTGTCTGCAGCTACAATTTACGGTGGGGATTACGTCCCTTTCGTTGGTCAGGTGCTTGCTTTCTTCTTCTTCTCTCTGTCTCTGTCTCTGTCTCTATGTCTTTCTGTGTGTGTGTGTGTGTGTCGTGTGTGTCGTGTGTGTGTCGTCTGTGTGTGTGTGTTTCTGTGTGTGTGTGTGTGTCGTGTGTGTGTGTGTGTTTCTGTGTGTGTGTGTGTGTGTTTCTGTGTGTTTCTCTGTGTGTGTGTGTGTGTGTGTGTGTGTGTGTGTGTGTGTGTTCTTTTTCTTCCTTTTTTTTGGCGGGGGGAGGGGGGGTTGTTTTGGACATCTTTCGCTGTGCTTTCATATTTTCGTTTAATCTTTTCTTGTCTGTCTATATGTAGGTCTGTCTATTTGTTTGTTTGTCTCTGTCTCTCTGTCTTAATGTCTCTGTCTCTGTCTCTGTCTCTGTTTCCCCCCTCTCTTTCTGTCTTTCTCTGTCTCCCCTATCTGTCTCTCTCTGTCTCCCCCCTCTCTCTCTCTGTGTCTCTGCCTCTGTCTCCACACCCCACCCCCCCCTCTCTCTCTCCCTGATGATGACGATGACGATGACGATGATGATGATGATGATCATAATGATGATGATGACGATGATGACGACGACGACGATGATAATGATGATGATGATGATGATTTACTAACGCCATGGCGATGACAAACTTTACGAAGGCAAAAAGTACACGAAGTAAGAAAAAAAAAAACCCAACACAACAAACAACAACAGCATGAACCATTACTGCAGCAATAATTACGACACTGGGGCAAAACAGACACAACACAAAAGGCCAATAATTATTGTAATCACTCAGTCTGTCGATATTCTTATCCATTTATTCTAATGGATCTACAACATTTTTTTTTTTTTTGCACACGTGATGTGTGTGTGTGTGTGTGTGTGTGTGTGTGTGTGTGTGTGTGTGTGTGTGTGTGTGTGTGTGTGTGTGTGCTGTACCACAACAAAGGCAAAAAGACAACAACAAAGGAAAAATTAAGTCTCAAGAAAGACGAGAACAGATGACAACAACAAAACAACAGCAGCAACAACAACAACCATAACAACAAAAACAACAAAGGCAGAAAGAAAGAATTCACAACACAACGAAGAACAGATGACAACAACAACAACAACAACAACAACAAAGGCAGAAAGAATTCACAACACAACGAAGAACAGATGACAACAACAACAACAACAACAACAACAAAGGCAGAAAGAATTCACAACACAACGAAGAACAGATGACAACAACAACAACAACAACAACAACAAAGGCAGAAAGAAAGAATTCTCAACACAACGAACAACAGATGACAACAACAACAACAACAACAACAAAGGCAGAAGAATTCTCAACACAACGAAGAACAGATGACAACAACAACAACAACAACAACAAAGGCAGAAGAATTCTCAACACAACGAAGAACAGATGACAACAACAACAAAGCAACAACAACAACAAAGGCAGAAAGAATTCTCAACACAACGAAGAACAGATGACAACAACAACAACAACAACAAAGGCAGAAGAATTCTCAACACAACGAAGAACAGATGACAACAACAACAACAACAACAAAGGCAGAAGAATTCTCAACACAACGAAGAACAGATGACAACAACAACAACAACAACAACAACAACAACAAAGGCAGAAGACTTCTCAACACAACGAAGAACAGATGACAACAACAACAACAACAAAGGCAGAAAGAATTCTCAACACAACGAAGAACAGATGACAACAACAACAACAACAACAACAAAAAAGGCAGAAAGAATTCTCAACACAACGAAGAACAGATGACAACAACAACAACAACAACAACAACAACAACAACAAAGGCAGAAAGAAAGAATTCTCAACACAACGAAGAACAGATGACAACAACAACAACAACAACAACAACAACAACAACAACAACAACAAAGGCAGAAAGAAAGAATTCTCAACACAACGAAGAACAGATGACAACAACAACAACAACAACAACAACAAAGGCAGAAAGAAAGAATTCTCAACACAACGAACAACAGATGACAACAACAACAACAACAACAACAAAGGCAGAAGAATTCTCAACACAACGAAGAACAGATGACAACAACAACAACAACAAAGCAACAACAACAACAAAGGCAGAAAGAATTCTCAACACAACGAAGAACAGATGACAACAACAACAACAACAACAAAGGCAGAAGAATTCTCAACACAACGAAGAACAGATGACGACAACAACAACAACAAAGGCAGAAGAATTCTCAACACAACGAAGAACAGATGACAACAACAACAACAACAACAACAACAACAACAACAAAGGCAGAAGACTTCTCAACACAACGAAGAACAGATGACAACAACAACAACAACAACAACAACAAAGGCAGAAAGAATTCTCAACACAACGAAGAACAGATGACAACAACAACAACAACAACAACAACAACAACAACAACAACAACAAAGGCAGAAAGAAAGAATTCTCAACACAACGAAGAACAGATGACAACAACAACAACAACAACAACAACAAAGGCAGAAAGAAAGAATTCTCAACACAACGAACAACAGATGACAACAACAACAACAACAACAACAAAGGCAGAAGAATTCTCAACACAACGAAGAACAGATGACAACAACAACAACAACAAAGCAACAACAACAACAACAAAGGCAGAAAGAATTCTCAACACAACGAAGAACAGATGACAACAACAACAACAACAACAACAACAAAGGCAGAAAGAAAGAATTTTCAACACAACGAAGAACAGATGAAAAAGCAAGGGAGAGATCGGAGACAAATGGGAGAGGGAGAGAGAGGTGGGAGAGAGAGAGGGGAGAGAGGGAAGGAGGGAGAGAGGGAAGGAGGGGAGAAGTCTCCGTTTCTATGGCAACAGGGTTAAAGCACAGAAAGAGAGAGAGAGAGAGTGAGAGAGAGAGGGAGGGGCGGGGAGGGGAGGAGGGTGGGGTGGGGTGAGGAGAAACGAGATGTTAAGTAGCGTTATCTTTCCTTCCGCTTTCTCTTTCTTTCTTTTCTTTCTTTCTTTCTTTCTTTCTTTCTTTCTTTCTTCTTTCCGTTACCCATTGAGTATCCTTTGGTATTTTGTTCTCTTTTTTGGGGGGTGGGCTTGGGGGGTGGGGTGGGGGAATGGGGGGTCCGCGGGGGCGGGGGGCGGAGGTGTGTGTTTAGTTTAGCTCTGTTTGTGTTTGTTATTAATGTTTTTTAGTTGTTGTTTTTCTTTTCTTCTTCTTCTTCTTCTTCTTCTTCTTCTCTGTCTTCCTTTCTGTCTTTCATTTATTCATCCATTAATCTATTCATTGTTTCCTATTCAGTTTTGTCGTTATTCTTTCGTTCTCATTTCTTTCTTTCATTCCTTTGTTCGTGTTTTTTTTTTTCGAGGGGGTGGTTGGGGGGGGTTGTTGTTGTTTGTTGGTTTGATATTATGTACTATTTCTTCCTCTGTCTCTCTCTCTCTCTCTCTCTCTCTCTCTCTCTCTCTCTCTCTCTCTCTGTCTCTGTCAGTCTGTCTGTCTGTCTCTCTCCCCTTTCCCCCACCTCTCTGTCTCTCTCTGTCTGTCTCTCTCTCTCCCTCTCCCCTCCCCCACTCTCTCTCTCTCCTTTCCCCTCCTCCCCCCCCCCCCCCCCCCCCCCCCCCCCCCCCCCCCCCCTTCCCCCCCCCCCCCCCTCCTCTGTTCTCTCTCTCAGTCCGTCTTTTCCCTTTCCCCTTTTCTCCCTCCCCCCCTCCCCCCCCCCCCTCCCCCTCTTCTCTTCTGTCTCTTCTGTCTCTGCCCTCTTCTCTCCCCCTTTTTCCCCCCCCTCTCTCTCTCTCTTCTTTTCTCTTTCTGCGTTTTTTCCGGGTCCTTTTTCTTCTTTTTTCCCCCCTTTTTCTTCTTTTTTCTGATTTTTTAGCCTCCCCTAATTTCTTTTAGGGGCTTTCTTCCTTTTTCATTTTCATTTTCAGGTTTTTTTTTCTTGTTCTTCCCTCTTTCTCGGGCCCTTTCTTCTTTTTTCTGTCTTTCTTTCTTTTTTCTTTTGGTCTTTCTTCTTTTTTCTTTTTTTTTTCTTCTTTTTTTTTGGGTTTTGTCTTCTGTCTTTCCTTTTTTTTTTTCTCTTTTTTCCCCTTTTTAAAATTCTTTCTTTTTTTGGTTTTTTTTTTCTTTTTCCCTTTTTCCCCTTTCTTTCTGTCTGTTGTCTTCTTTTTTTTGGGGTCTGCCTTTTGGGTTCTGTTTTCTTTCTTTCTTTCTTTTCCTTTTTTTTCCCTTTTCCTTTCCTTCTTTCACTTTTCTTTCTTTCTTTCTTTTTTTTTTTCTTCTTTTTTCTTTTGGGCCCTTTTTTCTTTTTTTTTCTTTTTTTTTTTCTTTTTTTTTCGGGTCGGTTCTTTCTTTCTGTCTGTCTTTTTCCTTTTTCCTTCTTTCTTTCCTCCTTTGTCTTCTTTCTTTTCCTTTTTTTTCCCTTTTCCTTTTTTTTTTTTCCTTTCCCTTTTTTGGGTTTTCCTTTCCTTTGTCATTCTCTCTTTCTTCACCTATGTTATTTGTTTCGTTTTTTTTCGCTTCTTTTTGTTTATCCTCTCTTTTTTCTTTTTTTTTTTCGTTTTTTTTCCTCTCTCTTTTTTTTTTTTCCCCTTTTTCCCTAATTTTTTTACTTTCTCTTTTTTGGGGTCGAGCCCCGTCCCCAAATTGCTTGCTTGCCCTTGACATTTTAGATGACCTACATTGGATTGTTTGGAGCTTTCATAGGAATGGGGTGGGTGGATTGTGTGTGTGGGTGTTTTGTGTTTTGTGTGTGGGGTTTTTTTTTTGTTTGTTTTTCTGGTTGTGTGTTTTTTGGGTGGGGTGCGTGTGTGGCGGGGAAGTTTTTTTTAAAGGTGGGGTTGGGGCCCTTCTTGGTGTTTGATTTGGGGGTTTTTTTCGCGCCTGTCTTTTTGTTTTTTTGTTTTTTCCCAGGAACCACAAAGACCACATTACACAAAAAACAAAACCACCACACCACACACACCCCCCCCAACCCCAAACCACACACACACACCAAAACCCCATGTACGCAGGCATGCGTGTTCACACGCACGCAGTCGTTTTACAACACAAACACACCCACACACACAAAACAAATATTAAAATATTTATATAAAAACCCCTAAAAATATAAAAAATTATATTTTTCTAATATATATATTTTTAATAGAGAAAAAAAAAAAGAAAAAAGGAAAGAAGTAAGAAAGAATTGGAAACCCACAAGTAAAGAAGGGCCAGAAAATCCAAAAAACCACCACAAACCCCAAAAACAACAAGAGAAAAAAAAGAAAGGAAAAGGAAAGAGAGGGGGGGGAGAAAAAAGGGGGAAGGTGGAGGGGGGAAGGAAGAAAAAAGGGGAAGGAAACAAACCAAAAAACAAAAAACAAAACAAAAAACAACAAACAAAACAAAGAGAGAGGGGGGGGGGAAAGGGGGAGAGAGAGGGGGAGGGGGGGAAGAAGAAAACGGGGGGGAAAAGAAAGAGAGGGGAGGGGGGGAAAAAAACAAAAAGGGGACAAAGGGGGAAAAAGGGGGCGGGGGGGGAAAAAAGGGGGGGGAAAGGGAAGAATAGGGGAAGGGGAAATGGAAACGGGGGGGGAAGGAAAAAAGGGGGGATAAGAAAGGGGGGAAAAAACAGAGGGGGGGGGAGGGGGGAGGGGGGGGGAAGGGGAAAACAGGGGAAGGGGGGAGGGAAACAGGGGGGGGAGAGGAGGGGTGGGGGGGGAGAGAAGAGAGAGAGGGGGAGATGGGGGAGGGGGAGGGAAAAGGGGGGGGGGGAGAGAGTGGGGGGGGGGGAAGGGGAGAGGAGGGGGGGAGGGGGGGGGGGGGAAGAGAGGGGAGGGGGGAAAAGGGGGGAGGGGAGGGGGAGGGGGAGGGGGGGGGAGGAGATACGGGGGGGGGGAGGGGGGCGGGGGGGAAGAGGGGAGAGAGGGGGAGGGGGAGGGAGGAGGAGGGGGGGGAGGGGGGAAAATGGGGGGGGGGAAGGGAGGGGGGGAAAAACTTGGGGAGGGGGAGGGGGGGGGAGAGAGAGAGAAAACGGGGAGGGGGGGGGGAGAGAGGGGGGGGTGGGGAGGGAGGGGGGGGGAGGGGGGGGAGGAAGGGGGGGGGAGGGGGGGTGGGGGGGAGAGAGAGGAGGGGGAAAAAAGGGGGGGGGGGGGGAGGAGAGGGGGGGGAGATGGGGGGAGGGGGGGAGGGGAGGAGGGGAGGGGGAGGGAGAGAGAAAAGGGGGGGGGGGGGGGGGAGGAGGGGGAGGGGGGAGAGACGGGGGGGGAGGGGGAGGGGAGGGGGGGGAGGGGGCGGGGGGGGGGGAGGGAGGAGGGGGGGGAGAGAGAAAACCGGGGGGGGGGGGGGGAGGAAAAGGGAGGGGGGAGGGAGGGGAGAGGGGAAAAAGGGGGGGGGGGGGGAGGGAGAGGGGGGGAAGGGGGAGGGGGGGAGGGGAGAGAGAGGAGACGGGGAGGGGGAGGGGGGGGGAGAAGAGACGGGGGAGGGGGGGGGGAGAGAGGGGGGAGGGGGGGAGTGGGAGGGGGGGAGGGAGAGGGGGAGGGGGGGTGAGGGTGAGGGGGGGAGGTGGGGGAGAGAAAAAAACGGGGAGGGGGGGGGAGAGGGGGGGAGGGGGGGGGGGAGAGGGACGGGGGGGGGGGGGGGAAAAGGAAGGGGGGGGGAAAAACGGGGGGGGGGAGGGGGGGGGGGAAAGAGGGGAGGGGGGGGGGGGAGGGAGAGAGAAAAGGGGGGGGGTAGGGGGGTGAGGGGGGGGGGAGGGAAAAGGGGGAGGGGGGGGGGGGGAGGAGAGAAGGGGAGGGGGAGGGAGAGAGGGGAGAAGGACGGGGGGGGGAGAGAGAGAGGGACGGGGAGGGGAGGGAGGGGAGAAGGAAAACGGGGAGGGGGAGGGGAGAGAGAAAACGGGGGGGGGGGGGGGAGAGAGAGAGGGGGGGGGGGAGGAAAAGGGGGGAGGGGGGGGGGAGGGGGGGGGGAAGAAAGAAAACGGGGAGGGGGGGGGGGAGGAGAGAGGGACGGGGGGGGGGAGAGGAGGGGGAGGGGGGGGAGAGACCCCCAGGAGGGGGGGGGGAAGGGGGAGAGGGGACGGGGGGGGGGGAGGGAGGGAGAGAAAGGGGGGGAAAAGGGGGGAGGGGGAGGGGAGAGGGGAGAAAACGGGGAGGGGGGAGGGGGGAGGGGAGAGGGGAGGGGGAGGGGGGAGGGGGGGGGGGGAGAGAGAGAAAAGGGGGGGGGGGAGGGGAGGGGGGAGGGGGGAGGGGGGGAAAAAACGGGGAGGGGGGGGAGGGGGGAGAGAGAGAGAAAAACGGGGAGGGGGAGGGAGGGGGAGAGGGGGGGGAAAAAGAAAAGGGGGGGGGAGGGGGGGAGGAGAGAGAGAGACGGGGGGGGGGGGGGGGCGGGGGAGGGGGGGGAAGGAGAAAAGGGGGGGAGGGAGGGGGAGAAAAACGGGGAGGGGGGGGGGAGGGAGGTGAGGGGGGAGGGGGAGGGGGAGGGGGGGGGAGAGAGAGGAGGGGAGGGGGGATGGGAGGGGGGGGAGGGGGGAGAGAGAGAAAAGGCGGGGGGGGGAAAAAAGGGGGGGGAGGGGGGAGGAAAAGGGAAAAAAAAACAAACCTTGGTGGAAAGGTTCACAAACAAAAAGGACAAAATTTTTTATTAAGTTTTTGTCCGGTTTCTTTCATTCTAAGATCAAAAATATGAGCACTTTTTTTTCTTTTCTCCCTCTCTCTTTTTCTCTCTCTCTCTTCTCTCTCTTCTTTCTTTTTTTTTTTTTTTCTCTCTCTCTTTTTCTTTTTTCTCTTTTCTCCTCTTTTTTCTCTCTTTTTTTTCTCTTTTCTCCCCTTTTTTTCTTTTTCTCTGTTTGTTTTCCCCTTTTTGGGTTTTTGGGCCGGATGTACCAAAAAGGGTTTAAATTGTTATGGAAAAACCTATCCAGATGGATAATTTCGCAGAGACAAAAAAAAATTGTTTTGTTTTTTTTTTAAATTTTTTTGGGACTTTTTTATACTGCATCAGGAAACGAAGAAAAATTAAACAAATTATGTTTTGAAACTTCGTCCATCCCTTTGTTTATTTTCCCCTCCTCCCTCTCTCTCTCTTCTCTCTCTTTTGTATGTCTTTGATTTTTCCCCGTGTCCCAAAAAAATGTTTTCCCTTGCTTAGGGAAGAATTATTTAGTTGGTTAAGTCGACATAGATGTCAAAAAAGTGTATGTTATATTTATACTTTTTATTAGCTTTAAAACGAAAAAAAAAAAAGGTTTACACTTGGCTCTCTGTCTCTTTTTTTTGTCTCTTTTTTTCTCCCCCTTTTGTTTTCGTCTCTTTTTTTCTCTTTTTTTCTTTTCCCCTTCTCCCTCTTTTTTGGGCTGTCTGTTTTCTTTGTCTTCTCTCTCTCTCTTTTTTTTTTGTTGTTGTAACCCCCAAGTTTCGCGGAAGCAGTTAGGGGGAAAAATTTCTCAAAAACAGCCCTTGATTTAAGGGCATTTTTTTGTTTTTTTGGTTTTTTTGTTTTTTTTTTTTTTCTTAAAAAATTTCTAGAAATACTAAATAAAATACACGAATTAATCCATTTCGTGAAACATAAAACTTTTTCTTTGGGGGGTATTTTTCTAAAACCAGCCCAACACAAACAAAAGGCCCGAATTTACAACATGCAAAAATCAATACGTTGTGTATGAATAAAAAAAATTTTAAAACCTTCTCGGGGCTCGCACACCCCAAAACACACACCCACACAAAACACACCAAAACCCCAACACAACACAAAATTTACCAAAAGCGAAAGAAAAAAAAATACTGTGAAAGATCGATTTGTTCAGATTTTTACCGGCGATGCAGTCAGCAGATAAAATGAATAAATAACTAAATGAACAAATAAATAAATCGCACATTTCAATAAAGTAACATGACAGCTGGTCTGAAGCAAGTGCAGACAACTTCGTTTGTCATAAAATGACATTCTAGAGATTTTTTGTTGTTGTTGTTATTTTAGCAAGTACGTATATGAAAAAAATAAATAACAAAATAGACAGATAGATAAATAGATAAATAAACAAATAAATAAATAAATGAATAATGACGTGGGGTCATTTGAATTTTCTCCAAGGAAGACGAAAACGGACGCAGTAACCGTGAGGTTGGACTTTCAATCTGAGGGTCCCGGGTTCGAATCTCGGTAACGGCGTCTGGTGGGTAAAGGGTGGATATTTTTTTCCGATCTCCCAGGTCAACATATATGCAGACCTGCTAGTGCCTGAACCCGCTTCGTGTGTTCACGCACGCAGAAGAACAAATACGCACGTTAAAGATCCTGTAATCCATGTCAGCGTTCGGTGGGTAATGAAAACAAGAAGATACCCAGTATGCACACCCTCCGAAAACGGAGTATGGCCGCCATCACGGCGGGGTAAATGAATAAAATGGTCATACACGTACACACACATGAACGTGCGCGCGCGCTCTTCCTCTCCTCCTCCTCCTCCTCCCTCCTCCTCCTCCTTCTCCTCCTCTTCTTCTCCTCCTCCTCTTCTTATTCTTCTTCTGCTGCTGCCTGTGCTTATTTTCCTTTTTCTTCTTTTTCTTTCCTTCTTTTTTTCTTTCTTTTTTTTTTGTATTATTATTTTTTGGCTGCTTTTTTTTTTTTTTTACCCATGCCATGTATAGAGATTCTGCGTGCCATCGAAACGGGTAATTCCTATCGGAACCGTTTTGCATGCCGATCATATGTGTGTGTGTGTGTGTGTGTGTGTGCGCGCGCGCGTTTGTGAGTGTGTGTGTGTGTGTGTGTGTGTGTGTGTGCTTGTGTGTGTGTGTGTGTGCGCGCGCGTGTGTGTGCGCGTGTGTGTGCCTGTGGTGTGTGTGTGTGTGTGTGTGTACGTGTGTGCTCGTGTGTGTGTGCGCGCGCGCGCGTGTGCTTGTGTGTGTGCTTGTGTGTGCTTGTGTGTGTGGTGTGTGTGTGTGTGTGTGTGTGTGTGTGTGTGTGTGTGTGTGTGTACCTGTCAAAAAAAATGCATGCATCTTTCCGTTTGACAAAAACCAACACTTGCTCATGCATGCACACAGTGCGCAAATTCGGGATTTTTTCTTTTCTTTTCTTTGTCACTTCAGCAACAGCCCGAACTTTCCCAGTCGCCGAAGGGTGTTGCATACTGTTCTCAGTGTCAAGGAAAGGGTGGGGGTAGTGGTGCAGTGAAGTATGAAAGTGGGGCGGCGGGGGGGGGGGGGGTATGTGGAATGGAGTGTGGTGTGAGCAGGTGGGTTGTGGAAGGATAGGGGTTAGGGAGATTCGAACTCGAGGACATTCGTTTTCTAGTTGACCGTATGGTATGGTATGGTATGGTATTGCATTGCATTGCATTGCATTGCATTGCATTGCATCACAGAAATATTCCCTGTGTTGGGGATAACTAAAGTGGCTTTGCAGTGCATTGAATTGAACTGTACTGTCCTATGGTGTGCTGTGCTGTGTTGTGCTGAACTATGCTGTGCCGTACTATGTTGTGTTGTGCTGTACTATGCTGTGCTGTGTTGTGCTGTGCTGTGTTGTGCTGAACTATGCTGTGCTGAACTATGCTGTGTTGTGCTGTGCTGTACTATGCTGTGTTGTGCTGAACTATGCTGTGTTGTGTTGTGCTGTGTTGTGCTGAACTATGCTGCGTTGTGCTGTGCTGAACTATGCTGTGTTGTGCTGTGCTGAACTATGCTGTGTTGTGCTGTGCTGTGCTGTGCCGTATTGCCTTTGGATTGCGTCGCGTTGCATTGCAGGGTATGGTGTAGTATTGTATTTTGCATTGCATTGCATTGCATTGCATTGTTTCACAGAAATCTCCAAGCAAGGGATAGGGAACGTGGCACTGCATTGTACTGCATTGCATCGCGTTGTATTGCATTGCATTGATTTGCATTGCATTGATTTGCGTTGCGTTGTATTGCGTTGCATTGTTTTGCATTGCATTGATTTGCATTGCATTGATTTGCGTTGCGTTGTATTGCATTGCATTGATTTGCATTGCATTGATTTGCATTGCATTGATTTGCATTGCATTGATTTGCGTTGCGTTGTATTGCGTTGCATTGTTTTGCATTGCAGTGTAGTGTAGTGTAGTGTAGTGTGGTGTAGTGTGGTGTGGTGTAGTGCAGTGTAGTGTAGTGTAGTGTAGTGTGGTGTAGTGTAGTGCAGTGTAGTGTAGTGCAGTGTAGTGTAGTGTAGTGTAGTGTAGTGTAGTGTAGTGTAGCATGAGGCGCAACGACAGCGTGCTGTGCGCAAGGCCCGAACAGCATCCACTGCCACGACAGCACCCACTCACTTATGTCCCACATGTGGGCGAACCTTCACGGCCCGGATTGGCCTCATCAGTCACCTCCGGACCCACAGCCACCGATCTTCCATCTGAATTTTGAAGCCATGGTCATCTCCGAAACTTAAGGACGAACATCAGTGTAGTGTAGTGTAGTGTAGTGTAGTGTAGTGTAGTGTAGTGTAGTTGTGTTATGATGTGATGTGTTGTATCGTATTGTATCGTATCGTAATATATTGCATTGTATCCAGTTGTATCGCGTTGTATTGTATTGTACTGTAATCATGAAACAGGGGCGTTACCAAGGTGACGGCCATGTTCAGTTCCGTGTGTCTGGGATATTAATGGGCTTCACTTCCTCCCCTCACTTCCGTCTTACGGTGTCGTAAATT
>NC_134905.1:14044960-14059960 GCF_041734735.1 Babylonia areolata
GCACACACACACACACACACACACACACACACACACACACACACACACACACACACACTAACCACCACTACTAACCTTGGAACTCCTTCCTGGCAGCGCTGACGTTGGTAACGATGTTGGCGATGTGGCCCAGAAAGGTGGCGAACAGCACCAGGGCGAACACCAGCTCGAAGATGACGAACAGGTACTCCCCGACAGTCCTCGGCGTGGGGGGCGTGCCGATGGTCGTCAGAGTGATCAGGCTGCAGTGGAGCGCGTGCAGGTAGTGCAGAGCCACGCTGTTGTCCTGCTCCTTAGGGAAGCGCCAGGCCCCGTCGGACCTGTTCCGGGCGACGATGTAGTAGAGACAGGCGTTCCAGTGGAAGAGCGCGAAGAGGTAGTGCATCAGCGTGGTGGAGCGGATGACGTTGGGGTAGTTGGTGTGGCGCTCCGTGCGGTCTAGGAAAGCCCAGTAGCGGTAGACCTTCACCAGGCGGAACCCCCTCAGGATGGAGCAGAAGCCGATGGACAGGTACAGGAAGTCGAGCGGGAGGAGGCACAGACAGTCGATGTAGAAGGTGGTGGTGTTGGTGTAGTGTATCCTCAGCTTGGCCGGGTCCGTCTGTAACACCCCGTCCTCCAGGTAGCCTGTCCGGAAGTGGAAGGCGATGTCCAGCACGTACAGCAGGTCCGCCGTGTAGTCCAGCGTGAACCACACAGCGATGTTGCTGGGGCTGATCTCCTGGAAGGCGAACCTGTAGATGATGACCCAGAAGTTGTACAGGAAAGCCACGCTGACCACAGAAGACCACCAGTAGCACAGACGGCCCGACGGGTCGAACACGAAGGTCCAGTTGCACCCGTCGTGGTCCGAGCTCACGGAGGTGGCGGTCTCGATCCTCGCGTGGTGGTGGTGGTGAACGTGGTGGTGGTCCCCCCCGCCGCGGAGGCTCTTCCGCTTGCCGAACTTCTCCTCGATCTCCTTCCGGCGCTGGCGGCGCGTGACGCGGCTGGTGATGACGTTGACGTTGGCCTCGCTCAGGCGCGGCTTCTTCAGAAGCGAGCCCTGGGCTAGGGAGAAGCGCTTCCGGTTCTTGACGCGGTCCAGCTTGGTGCTGACGATCTCCAGCAGGCTCTGCCTGGACGAGGACCGGTCCACCCCTTGTAGCTCCACGCCCTTGTTGGAGTAGATGGGCGAGGAGAGGGAGATCTTGTCCGTGGAGCTCAGCCGCTCCCCGATCAGCCTGGTCCGCTCCAGATTGTGCGACGAGAAGAGGTCCAGCCCTGGCGGATGTCGCGGGCCGTTGGCGGTCGGGGTCTGCTGGGTGCTGGAGGAGGGGCCTGGGAGGGGGACGGGGCTGCCCCTGTGGCCCCCCCTCGAGTTAGTCGTGTCTCCTCCTCCTCCTCCACCAACACCACCAGCAGACAGGGGAAAGTAACTCTCCCCCCTTCCAACCACTCCCGTGGGGTCCTGTCTTGTGGGGTGGTGGTGGGGGTGGTGGGGGAGGTGGGGGCAGTGGGTCATCTCCAGATCCTCGCTGCTCATGGGGAGTGCCGTGGACGTTGCTGTCCTCCCTCCTCCTCCACCTCCCTGTTGCCAGCCGACCAGACCCCCCGCCCTCCCCCCGCCACCACCAACACCACCCCCTACCACACCTTCTTCCTCTCCCTCCCGCCGCTCACCCTTTTCCCACCTTTCCTCATCCTCTTCTTCCTCTTTCTCCACGACCTCGTCATCGTCTAAGCTCTCCGACGCAGTCCTTAACCGGAAGCGACCAATAGTAACACCCCCGGTATGGGCGTTCCTCGTTCTCGCATTCCCGCTCGTCGGGCGGCGCGGGCTGTTGGCATGACGACGCAGGATGGAGATCTTCTCCTCCGCTTCCTGCCCCCTCTCCCCCTCCCCCTCCTCCTCGTCGTCGTCGTCCTCAGTGTTCTTCTCCTCTTCCTCCTCCTCCTGGTCTTTCTCCTGCTCACTCTTGGCGCAAGGCGTGTAGCGCACGCTGACGCCGTAATCGTTGGATCTGCCTCGCGTCACGGCTCCGGACATTCTTCATTCATTCATTCAATCATTCGGGGACTGTGGTGATGGTGGGGTCGGCGTTCGCGCCGGTCTTTGGGGAGGTGAGGGTGGTGGTGGTGTAGATGGTGGTGGAGGTGGTGGTGGAGGCGGACGTTGTTGAGGTGGTGGTGGTGGTGGTGGTTGTGGTGGTGGTCTCCTTCCCCGACTTTCTCCCCAACGATAGCTGACATCGCCCGCGGAAGGAAAACGTGGGGGTATGATGTGAGGTGGGTGTGGGTGTGGGTGTGGGTGCAGAGGGGTGGGGATGCGGGGGGAGGTTGGGGTGGGGGGGGGGAAGAGAGAGCGAGGTTTGGATCTATGAAGGGCACCACACACACACTATTCCCGGATCTTGTTTTTTTGGTTGTTAAGTCTGTATACTTTCTGTGTAATTTGATGGGGTTTTTTTGGTTTTGTTTTGTTTTTGTTTTTTGGGGGGTTATTGGGGTTTGTTTTGTTGTTTTTTTGGGGGGAGGGGGGTGGGGGGGTTGGTTTTTTTTTGTTGTTGTTTTTGTTTTTTGTTTTGTATGTGTTTTTCTGAAGTAAATGACCACTAAGATCACTCTTTACGAATACATTGTTATTTGAGTTTTGTTTCTTAATCAAATGATCGATAAGACGATTGTTCAAAATGTTCGTGGTTCAGCCTTATGCTTTTGATAATCCTGTGCTTTATAACCATCCTGATAATTACCAGTTTTTTTCATACATGCATTCATAATGCGCGGTTTATAACCAGCTTTCCTTTTTCACATTTTTTTACCTTGCAGTTTGTTTGTTTTTTTGTTGTTTTTTTAACAAAAGCATTTCCATCGATCATCGATTTTCTGGGAAACAAAAAAAAATTCGTTTAAAATGAACAAGGGAAAATATTTATTCAGTGATATGAACGTCGAGCTCTGAAACAAAAACACTTCTTTAGCTTTCCTGGTCAATTCAAGCAGAAGAAGAAGAAGAAGAAGAAGATGATGATGATGATGATGATGATGATGATGATGATGGTGAAAATGATAACAACAATGATAACCTCAATCAAAGCATGCTGGCACAGTCGTTCTGTATATATATATTATTTTTTTTAACTATTCTAGGACCGCCTGCTTAAAAAAAACCTGAATATGAAAGATCCTGTTGAATCTAACCGAGAAACTCATGCATTGCGTTGTGAACTTTTCGAACACGCGAGTTATGAAAACGCCTCTTCAGCATATCTTTTTTCAAGACTGAGAACCAAAACTTTTCATATGTATGTGTATAAAATGCCATAGGGAATAACAGTCTAGTCCCAATGCCAGGATATCTGGAGTCCACAGGGGACGTAACTGCTGTCATACAATTGGCTCCCCCCCCCCCCAACCCCCCTCAGAGAGAATTCAAATGATCCCCAGATTGCAGTCCTTGAAGAATTTTTAATTTATTTATCTTTTGTATAATCATTTATTTATTATACATTTGCCTTTTTTAATCTTTGCAAAGTTATTTTGAAATAACGAAGGGTTGTTTAGTTGGCAACTCCACTGCAATGGTGCACAATATAGAGAGTGGAGTGATGGCCTAGAGGTAACGCGTCCGCCTAGGAAGCGAGAGAATCTCAGCGCACTGGTTCGAATCACGGCTCAGCCGCCGATATTTTCTCCCCCTCCACTCCGACCCTGAGTGGTGGTGGTCTGGACGCTAGTCATTCGGATGAGACGATAAACCGAGGTCCCGTGTGCAGCATGCACTTAGCGCACGTAAAAGAACCCACGGCAACAAAAGGGTTGTTCCTGGCAAAATTCTGTAGAAAAATCTACTTCGATAGGAAAAACAAATAAAACTGCACGCAGGAAAAAATACGAAAAAATGGGTGGCGCTGTAGTGTAGCGACGCGCTCTCCCTGGGGAGAGCAACCCGAATTTCACACAGAGAAATCTGTTGTGATAAAAAGAAATACTATATATATGTGTGTGTGTGTGTGTGTGTGTGTGTGTGTGTGTGTGTGTGTGTGTGTATTCCTGCTGTAGCTACACACAGATGAAAAATAAAATGATATATTGACGGTCGTTTCCAGTGCCTCCAGACTCCGGGACGCCGTTCAGTCCATCTGGGCTCTGAGGTGTTGCAATCTGTCTGGCTACTGCAACGCACACAAACAAAACGGTGTGAGGATTCTGTGGGCAAATGATGACGCCAAAAAAATGATATGGGGGATTCGATTTTAACAATGTATTTATATATATATATGTGTGTGTGTGTGTGTGTGTTAGACTGAGTGACAGAGAAAGAGACAGAGAGAGTGTGTGTGTGTGTGTGTGTGGAGACATCATTTGAAACACACATACACACATACACAAATAGATCCTAGATCCAGGCAGAAGGTCAATAAACGGACTGTTTGATACAATAAAACCAAACTCGTTCTCTCTCTTTCTCTCTCTCTCTCTCACACACACACACACACACACACACACACACACACACACACACACACACACACACACAAATAGATCAAAGAAAGATCGAGGCAAAAGGTTTATAAACGGACTGTTTGATTCAATCAAACCAAACTGGTTCTCTCTCTCTCTCTCTCTCTCTCTCTCACACACACACACACACACACACACACACACACACACACACCCTACACCGACATCACAAACAAAGCGAACAATGACTCTAAACCTCGCCATCACCATTTCCCCCAGAACACAACAGCAGTTTCCGATAACTTCACACTGACGATCAGAACACACGGTACAATCTGGCCAAAACCACCCATCGTCACGTCACGGCGATCAACGGTATGCTGGCCTGCAGGGATCACGAACGGTTAAGGAACCACTTAATGAAAAAAAACCTCTGGGGCGCCTACAGGGATCACGAACGGTTAAGGAACCACTTAATGAAAAACAACCTCTGGGGCGCCTACAGGGATCACGAACGGTTAAGGAACCACTTAATGAAAAAAAACCTCTGGGGCGCCTACAGGGATCACGAACGGTTAAGGAACCACTTAATAGAAAAAAACACCTCTGGGGCGCCTACAGGGATCACGAACGGTTAAGGAACCACTTAATAGAAAAAAAACCTCTGGGGCGCCTACAGGGATCACGAACGGTTAAGGAACCACTTAATTAAAAAAAACCTCTGGGGCGCCTACAGGGATCACGAACGGTTAAGGAACCACTTAATTAAAAAAAACCTCTGGGGCGCCTACAGGGATCACGAACGGTTAAGGAACCACTTAATTAAAAAAAACCTCTGGGGCGCCTACAGGGATCACGAACGGTTAAGGAACCACTTAATTAAAAAAAAACCTCTGGGGCGCCTACAGGGATCACGAACGGTTAAGAAACCACTTAATGAAAAATAAAAAATAAACCTCTGGGGCGCCTACAGGGATCACGAACGGTTAAGGAACCACTTAATAGGAAAAAAAAACCTCTGGGGGCGCCTACAGGGATCACGAACGGTTAAGGAACCACTTAATAGAAAAAAACCTCTGGGGCGCCTACAGGGATCACGAACGGTTAAGGAACCACTTAATGGAAAAAAAACCTCTGGGGCGGGTCGCTAAAACGAACTTAGCAGCTGCTGCACATGTCGCAGTTTACAATACAATACAATACAATACAATACAGTACAGTACAATACACAAACGTTATTGTCTATACTTTAGTACAGAGATTTTCTATTGGACAGCAGCACATGTCCAACATAAGAAGAAAACAACAAACAAATAAAAGGAATAAGCTATAATTATACAAATAGTGTTTTTTACAGATTACTGAAATTCACGCCTCTCCATGTCAGTCAGCCAAGCCGCATTGCACATCTTCCCACATCACGGAAGATGACGGAGAATCAGCATCATTATATCATGCCCCCAATTGTATTTGTATTTCTTTTTATCACAACAAAATTTTCTGTGTGAAATCTAGGTTGCTGTCCCCAGGGAGAGCGCGTCGCTACACAACAGCGCCTTTTTTTTTTCTTTTCTTTTCTTTTTTTTTGTATTTTTTCCTGCGTGCAGTTTTATTTGTTTGTCCTATCGAAGTAAATTTTTTCCACAGAATTTTGCCAGGAACAACCCTTTTGTTGCCGTGGGTTCTTTTACGTGCGCTAAGTGCATGCTAGCGCACGGGACCTCGGTTTGTCGTCTCATCCGAATGACTAGCGTCCAGACCACCACTCAAGGTCTAGCGGAGGGGGGAGAAAATATCGGTGGCTGAGTCGTGATTCGAACCAGCGCGCTCAGATTTTCTTGCTTCCTAGGCGGACGCGTTACCTCTAGGCCATCACTCCACTGTGCAAGTTTCCAAATAGTCTTTAACTTAAAAAATAAATAAATAAATAAAAATAAAAAATCTTGTTCATATGAGACGAAGCAGGTCCTGTACCCACCTAGTCACAATGTGGCTACAGGCTGAGGTTGTTGCTACTATCCATTGCCTCTTGAGGGTTTGACTTGATATAATTTTTTCTACCTTTGTGCTTTAATATTTTTACTTGTTTGCCTGTTGATTGGATGTTATTGCCTGTAACATCTGCATCAGCTAATTAATCACTTTGTGTATATGTACAATGATAAAGTTGTGTTTGTCTGTTATCTTTATGTCCGCTATTTGTTTCTCACTTCGGTCATGTTTCTGTATGTGCATAAGTGTGTGTGTGTGTGTGTGTGTGTGTGTGTGTGTGTGTGTGTGTGTGTGTGTGGAGGTGGAGGTGGGTTGATGTGAAGGTGTAAATGTGTTCGTTTTATTACTGTGATTACTTTTTTTACAATGTTGATGATGATGATGATTATCATTCGTAGTAGAAGCAGTAGATGTAGCAGTGTTAAAAAAATGTTGTGTCGTTATCGTTAATGTTGTTATTGTTCTTCTTGTTACAAGGACAGGTTGGAAGACTAGGCGATGCCTAAAATCTTTATCCTTGAGTAATAAAGTGTTGGAATCTGGAATCTTGAATTTTGACAATTTGTTCTAGTTCCTCGTCAGCTCGGACCATTCCCTTTCCGCCTGTTAGAATCAGGGGAATTGGCGAGTCAGGATCACTCACACACACACACACACACACACACACACACACACACACACACACACACACACACACACACCTATCTTCCTGGTTCCGAGGATCACACACACACACACACACACACACACACACACACACACACACACACACACATATCTTTCTTGTTCCGAGGACCAGCGCTGTCTTCCACTAAGGAATACTTCAATGTGTAACCAATTAACAAACTACATTCAGAAAATATTTCATCAAATTAAAACAAAATGACACAAAATGCACCTGATTAATCACATCTTTTTTTCTTTCTTTCTTAATAAGTCATGCTAGCCGTCTTTTCTTTGCTAGCTTTATCAGGATGCAATACAACATTGTGGAGTGATTGCGTAGAGGTAACGCGTCCGCTTAGGAAGCGAGAGAATCTCAGCGCGCTGGTTCGAATCATGGCTCAGCCGCCGATATTTTCTCCCCCTCCACTAGACCTTGAGTGGTGGTCTGGACGCTAGTCATTCGGATGAGACGATAAACCTAGGTCCCGTGTGCAGCATGCACTTAGCGCACGTAAAAGAACCCACGGCAACAAAAGGGTTATTTCTGGCAAAATTATGTAGAAAAATCCACTTCGATAGGAAAAACAGCTAAAACTGCACGCAGGATAAAATACAAAAAAAATGGGTGGCGCTGTAGTATAGCGACGCGCTCTCCCTGGGGAGAGCAGCCCGAATTTCACACAGAGAAATATGTTGTGATAAAAAGAAAATCAAATACAAATACAAAATACAACTTGGAGTTCAAAACGACAGCAAAACATGCTATTCTGTGCGGTGTTCCTGTCTCTGTGTATCACTGTATATATTCAGATGCTCCCCACCACACCACACCCTCTCTCTCTCTCTCTCTTTGTATCTCTCGGTGCATCTCAGCATATGAAATGATTCTCGCAAATATCAAAGGCACACTGTCCCCCAGTTCCCTCACTCCAACCTGACTCCGACACTGTCTTCAAAAAGGAGGGTCTTCGCTCATGCATATTTATAGCACATGGCTGGGGAAAGGAAAGCCAATCGTCTTGCGACGAGAGTCACGAGGCCAAAGATATGAATATGTATGACACGCACCGGAAACGCTGGCGGAGAATTAATGGCGATGGTCGTGAATCTGGTGTGTGTGTGTGTGTGTGTGTGTGTGTGTGTGTGTGTAGTTGAGAGAGAAAGAAAGTGGGGAGAGATAGAGAGGGAAAATATGTGTGTGTGTGTGTGTGTGTGTGTGTGTGTGTGAAAGTGTGTGAGTGTGTGTGTGTGATAGAGAGGGAAAAAGTGTGTGTGTGTGTGTGTGTGTGTGGTAGAGAAAGAAATTGGAGAGAGATAGAGAGGGAAAATGCGCGCGCGCGCGCGTGTGTGTGTGTGTGTGTAGTTGAGAGAGAAAGAAATTAGAGAGAGATAGAGAGGGGAAATGTGTGTGTGTGTGTGTGTGTGTGTGTAGTCGAGAGAGAAAGAAATTGGAGAGGGATAGAGAGGGAAAATGTGCGCGCGCGCGCGTGTGTGTGTGTGTGTTCGTGCGTGCGTTAGCTTGCGTTTTGACGGGTGGGCAGTTAATCTTCCTGTCTGAGCATATGCAACTATGTATGGGTCTCTCTCTTTCTCCCCCCCCCCCAGTCCCCCTTCCCCTTCCCCCCCACTCCTCTCTCTCTCTCTCTCTCTCTCAGGATTATAGGTTGTGATCAAATGCTTATTTCAACATTCAAAACTAATTTCCTGGATACTTGTAAACGAAACTGCCACTGACCACTCAGACACAGATAGTTAAACAACAGGCTGCTGCCTACCTGGGTAGTAGAGCCGACTGACGGCTGACATTCGGCGCTCATCATTCGTTTCCTGTGTCATTCAATCAGATTTCAGGCACGCACACATACACACTCAGACACACATGTGCAGCATTTTACATGTAGGCCAATGACCGTTTGGTTTATTTACCTTCCACACACGTCAAATGAAAATTATATGAACCAGCTTATGATTTTATCAGGGGGGTTTTTTTGTGAGACTTTCCTTTTGGAAATAAAAAAGTTGTACAAACTTCCAAATGTTAGGACGCTGCTTGTTATGTTTTTGTTTGTTGTTGTTGTTTTTATATTTTATTTTTTTTCCTGTACCTCTTTAAATATTTAGACTTATTAGCGCAAGTTGGTGGAAAGCGTTCAGCAACAATGGTTTTGAATTGTGGGCCTTTTTGTTATCTAAGATAAGAGCAAAGCTTGTCGTGGGCTGTTTGTTTGTCCTTTGTGCACTATCAAAATAAATAAATAAATTACACATAAACCCAACTGAATTTTGGCTCACGTGTATACTTACATACAACTTAAGTCTACGTAATAACCGAGTGTTTTGTTTGTATGTGTGTCCATATATATATATATATATATATGTGTGTGTGTGTGTGTGTGTGTGTGTGTGTGTGTGTGTGTGAAAGACTTTTACGAAATCTATTTCGTGGGAAATACTTTGTCTGTGGACACCAGTTCTGGCTTAAAAAGAGAAAACGAAAATAATAAAACCGTTCCTTCCATTCATTCTAATCATAATGACAATACGAAGGGCAAAAATATCTAAAGAAGCCAGAAACGATTCCACAGTCATGTTACTGAGTGTGTGTGGGTTGTTGGTTTGTTTTGTTTGTTTTTGTTTGTTTCATTATCACGATCATTACTGTGATTATTATAATCTTCTTCTTCCCCTTCTGTGTTCGTGAGCTGCAACTCCCACGTTCACTCGTATGGGCTTTTACATGTATGACCATTTTTACCCCGCCATGTAGGCAGCCATACTCCATTTTCGTGGTATGTTCTTGTTTCCATAACCCACCGAACGCTGACATGGATTACAGGATCTTTAACGTGCGTATTTGATCTTCTGCTTGCGTATACACACGAAGGGGGTTCAGGCACTAGCAGGTCTGCACATATGTTGACCTGGGAGATCGAAAAAATCTCCACCTTTTACCCACCAGGTACCGTTACCGAAATTCAAACCCGAGACCCTCAGATTGAAAGTCCAACGCTTTAACCACTCGGCTATTGCGCCAGTCATTAAAGTTATAATCACGCTGATTATTATCAACAGCAGCAGCATTAGTAGTAGTAGTAGTAGTAGTAGTAGTAGTCACAAGTCTTTGAAACTTGGGTGGATGTACGTATATCATGACCACATAACTGTTCCGTTCCAAGCACATAACTGACTGTTTGACGAAGATCGGTAATGAGCAAAAACATGATTTGAATCGACATGTAAGCTTCTACTGGTGTAAGCCCAACCCCCCTCCCCCACCCACCCCACCCCTCCATCTCATCACACCCCCACCCACCCCCACACCACCCGACTCTCTCTCTCTCCCACCCCGGCATTTTCAGTTTTTCTGTTCAGCATGAATCACAGGTGAGCCATAAACATTTTACTCTTCATTTTCACTTCGCCTGCTTCGAATCTCGTGTTAACTATGCCTCAAGTGTTTGGGATTCAGCCAGAGATTATATTCTAAGCTTTCACAAGCAAACCCCCTGATTTAGTTATTATTATTATCATTTTAAAAATCATCAACTTTGTTGGCTACTGATTATTGTAGCTCTTGACCTTTTGACTTTGAAATTGGAAAAGAACACAAAACAAGGTCATATTTGTTTTCGAAATGTTTTCAGGACATGTTCCGATCTCATTCAAAGTTTCGTTTTTGTTTTGTTTCGCTTTTAATGATCACGGACATGCAGAAACGATAACAGGTCGCCGGCTCAAAATTAATCTGAATAAAAGCAAATCTTGCATATTCTGACGGCTATTTATAGAATGCCGTCCACTCTGTGTTTAATATCAACGCCAACCATAGCGTTTCAATAAATAAGTCTGTCACGTTCAGATTGGAGCAGAATAAACAAACTCAGATTTGTAAAAATTATTATGTCTCTGGTAATTAACTCCCTCTCTCTGTCTCTCTGTCTCTATCTGTCTCTCTTTCTGTCTGTCTGTCTGTCTGTCTGTCTGTCTGTCTGTCTGTCTCTCTCTCTCTCTGTAGACACACCCACACACGCACAAACACACACACACACACACACGTGTGTGTGTGTGTGTGTGTGTGTGTTTGTGCGTGTGTGGGTGTGTCTACAGAGAGAGAGAGAGTGTGTGTGTGTGTGTGTGTGTGTGTGTGTGTGTGTGTGTGTGTTACTCGTCTTCCTTTGTGAATTGCTCGCTTTATCGACAGTTGTCACACACACACACCTCCTCCCCCCCCCCCAACACACACACCTCCCTCCCCCCCCCCCCCCCCCCCCCCCCCCCCCCAACACACACACACAACCATGACACATCCCCAAGCAGAAGCTGTCACCTTCATTTTTTAATTTTATTTTTTTATCCCCTGTACAAAACAAGAACAGCAAACTCCATCCACAGCGCACACACTGACAAGTTAAGCCCCCTGACAATGGCTCTGCTCAAAAAACAAAAAATGCTGCTGTGACTCATGAATATTCATTGCACGTGTTGAGGCAGCCAAAACAACAACAAAAAATGGCATTGCGCGCAGACGACTTGGCGAAGCCAATGATATGAATATATGTGTCCGTGTGTGTGTGTGTGTCTGTGTGTATGTGTGTTCGTGTGGCCCTGTGTGTGTGTGTGTCCCTGCGTGCGTGCGTGCATGGAGACCAGAACATCGAACAGTACCAGTTGTTCATGAACTCCATGGGTACAACATCAACGTTGCCAGCCTCAGCGAAAACATGGCTGGTACAGTGCTGTCAGCCTTGTGGGCTAGCTGGCCTTTGGGAACCATCCCAACGCCGACTGTCCTAAAACCCTCTTGGCCGAGAGAGTGGGGATGTAACTTGGGCAAGACACTCTCCACTATAATCAAATTCTAGCCCAAATAGTCGGAACAGCAGTTGCCTCCTCTGCTGTTCTGATGGTCATAGTCGGACACGACTGACTATCATATATATACAGTGGTGGACACGAGGGCGGATCACCCAGGCTGGAGCTGGTCTCGTCTTTCGTTTTTTTTTTGTCAGGAAAGACTCCAGGAGCCATATTCAAGAGACCATCGTGCCTGAGGGTAAAGGTGTACCTGCGAGCAAATCTACACGAGGCAAGGCAGACTGCCCGAGGGTACGCATACCCAGTGTTCAGGAACACTCGAGTCTACCCGGCGGTTTTCAAACCTGAAGGCAAATTTGCCCTGACAAGTAACCTGTCATGGGCGACTGCCCACGAAGTAGAGGTAAACATGGTGGATCCTTGTATTGTATCCTGCGGTGTTGCTTTGGGGGGTTGGGAGGGGGTGGGGGCGGGGGGGAGGTGGTTAAGGAAAACAGGTGTCCTTTTCGGGGAGACCGTGTATTTTTTTGGGGGGGACGGGGAAAATCTGCTACATGACGTTGAGCCTATCATCAAATTTCGTCTTCGACGAGAACATAATTATTATTTGGGGAATTATACAAGAAGTGGAACACGCCTTACAATAGGGTCAGTGCTCTTCCACCACCTCTAGCTACCCTTTCTCAAGACAAGTTTACCTTTGACATGGTAGAAACCCACTCGCGGGTACAATTTACCTTGACGTTTAAGACGTCTGTTGTGACAAAAAGAGTAATACAATACAATAAATGCAATACAATACAATGAATACAATACAATACCTGTTCCACCAGAACCTCACCAGTTTGATTGTTCTGTTCAGTCTCAAGAGAAGACAAGCTGCTGTTACAATACACAATACAATACACAATACACAAACTTTATTTTCTATACTTTGGTACAGAGATTTTCTTTTTGGCAGCAGCACATGTCCAACATAAGAAGAAAACAACAAACAAATAAAATGAATAGAAAATAAAAAGATAAATCAAATGGCACCAAATGGAAATGGCTATATACATTAATACAGATTACTGAAATTTACGTGCCTCTCCATTTCAGTCAGCCAAGCCGCATTGCACATCTTCCCACACCACACACACACACACACACACACACGCACGCACGCACACACACACACACACACACACACACACACACACCACGCACACACACGCACACATACACTCTCTCTCTTCCTCTCTCTCTCTCTCTCTCTCTCTCTGTCTCTCTCTTCACAAAGTATGCAACTACAAATATCATAGTTCATTTTAAAATCAAATATTACCAGAGTAAGACAAGAATTAAACCAAAAAACAGCTCTTCCATAGTTCACAAAAAAAAAAGAAAAAAAAAAGAGGCATCACAGAAGAACAACTTTCATTCATTCATACTAATCAAAAGCCCTAACACAACTTCTTCACCACTCCCACCACCACCCCACTCCCTCACCCCCCACACCCCCCATATCCCCCACTCCCCCTCCTTTGGTTGCTACTCGGGGACCTCAATGCTCGTATGGACAAAAGGCTCTCTAGTCTTTGGACAGCAGTTCTGGACCCTCACGGCATCCGATAGGAGAATTGAATTTGAACAGCCAGCTGCGTCAGTTAGACATTGTGTACCAAACATGGTCTGACCCTCACCAACACGCTGTACAAACATCCTGGGATTCGCATTTGTATTTGTATTTGTATTTCTTTTTGTCACAACAGATTTCTCTGTGTGAAATTCGGGCTGCTCTCTCTGCAGTGAGAGCGCGTCGCTACACTACAGTGCCACCCATGTTTTTTCTTTTGTTTTTGTTGTTGTTGTTGTTTTGGTTTTGTTTTTGTTTCGTTTTTTCTGCGTGCAGTTGTATTTGTTTTTTTCTATCGAAGTGGATTTTTCTACAGAATTTTTGCCAGGAACAACCCTTTTGTTGCCGTGGTTTCTTTTACGTGCGCTAAGTGCATGCTAGCACACGGGATCTCGGTTTATCGTCTCATACGAATGACTAGCGTCCAGACCACCACTCAAGGTCTAGTGGAGGAGGAGAAAATATTGGTGGCTGAGCCGTGATTCGAACCAGCGCGCTGAGATTCTCTCGCTTCCTAGGCGGACGCGTTACCTCTAGGCCATCACTCCATTTGGCCACCTGGATGGAACGGCGTTCCAAACACTGGCATCTGATTGACAAAGAATGTGATCGCCAGAGGGGAGCTCACTATATCTATCTATCTATTCATCTATCTATCACGTTGTGTTAGTGGTCGGGTGGGCTATATACAACATGATTTGATTTGATATATCTGGATATTTTCAATATATATACACATACACATAAAAGGCAAATCATTTATCTAATCTGCAGATGGAAAGTGAATCGTTTTAAGACCAAATATGTCAGTAATGTTTCTTGCATCTGTGGTCCTCACATAACAGCCGATCATATACTAACTTGCGATATGTTAAGTCTCACATCTCTGAACTGAAATCATCTTCAGTGTTGACAATCTTCAGCAGTCCATTGCTAATGTATTACTTTTTTAACTCCTTGTTAAATAGTCCATATGGTTCGCTGTTATAATTGTTAGTTTTTCATTAGAAAGATGTTATATTTTTATGCTCTTTTTTTTTTAAACAAAACTTAAGTCAGTCATTTTCTATGTGTAACACACACACACACACACACACACACACACACACACACACGCACGCACGCACGCACACACACACTTTCACTTACTCCCATGCGTACACAGTAATTTCTTCCACCCCCTCCCCCGCACCCCCTCCCATCCCCCCCCCCCCCCCCCCCCCCCCTTGATTTTTTTCCTACTCTCGTCTAATATCACTTACAGTTGAAAAGACGTTAAACTAAAGTACGAATATACACATAATTGTGTGTGTGTGTGAGAGAGAGAGAGAGAGAGAGAGAGAGAGAGAGACAAGACAAATCCTGGACACCCTGGCACCATTTCATGAAAATCTTTCCACAGGGGCAGATTCTCATAAGAGAACAACAACAACAACAAAATGGGAACGAAACCCGAAAGAAAA
>NC_134905.1:14067460-14069960 GCF_041734735.1 Babylonia areolata
TTCATTATTCTTTGCCCCCTCTCTCCTCCTCTGTGTGTGTGTGTGTGTGTGTGTGTGTGTGTGTGTGTGTGTCTATTTCTCTCTCTCTCTCTCTCTCTCTCTCTCTCTCTCTCTCTCTCTCTCCTCTCTCTTTGTTCTGATTAGTACCTACTATGTCACCAGAGCTTTTGAGCTAATGACATTAAGCATTTCAGTGTTCGGTGTTCAGTGTTCAGTGTTCTCTCTCTCTCTCTGTCTGTCTCTCTCTCTCTCTCTGTCTCTCTCTGTCTCTCTGTCTCTGTCTCACTCTCTGTCTCTCTGTCTATGCCTCTGTCTGTCTCTGTCTGTCTCTCTGTCTGTCTGTCTGTCTCTCTCTGTCTCTCTCTCTCTCTCTCTCTCTCTCTCTCTCTCTCTCATCTTGAGTTCAGGTCAATGACGGAGAATGTGGCAGAATGGTTAAGACGCTTATCTCCCAATACAGAGTCTGTGAGGGCCTAGGTTCGAATCCCCGCTCTAGCCTTTAAAATCAAACTGAGCGTCTAGTCATTCGGTTGAGACGATAAACCGAGGTCCCATTAGCTGCACCCACATGGCGCACTGAAAAAGAACCCATGGCAACAACAGCGTTGTCCTCTGGCACAATCCGAAAGAAGAAAATTAATGATATATCATCATGAATACACTCTTCTTCTTCTTCTTCTTCTTCTTCTTCTTCTTCTTCTTCTTCTTCTTCTTCTTCTTCTTCAGGCCCATAACTACAAAGTAGTCGTTGGGGGAAGCCTGAGGACCGCAGACGCAACCTCCCTTCTCCATCTGTCTCTGTCGGCAGCCGCTGGCAGCAGCTCACGTGTGTGGAGTCCGGTCCATTGTTTGATGTTCTCATGTCAGTTCTTCCGCTGTCTTCCTCTTCTTCTCCCGCCCTCGATGGTGCCTTGCATGATTATTTTGGACAAGCTGGTGTGTCGAGTGTTGTGTCCAAACCATATCAGCTTGCGTCTCTTCACAGTTGAAAGGAGAGGTTCCTGAGGTCCAGCAAGGTTCTCAATTCTGCTCCGTACATGTTCATTGGTCCTGTGCTCGATCCAGGGAATCTGAAGGAGCTTCCTCAGGCATTTGTTCTCGAAGGCCTGGATCTTCCTTTCAGTTTCGGCCGTCAGTGTCCATGCCTCGCAACCATACAGTACAATGGAGACCACCAGGGCTTTGTAGAGTTTGAATTTTGTGGAGAATCGGATGTTACTTTTCCACACTCTGTTCAGTTTGGTCATGGCTGCACCCCAAGGCCAGACAAAGCGCGTCGGCTTATGCTGCTGGTCAGGCATCTGCCTAGCAGATGTGGTGTAGCGTGTATGGATTTGTCCTGAACGCAGTGACGCCTCCTTGTTGTGAGAACCCTGAAATTGAGGCTGAAACTCCGGTATTTAAATTGCCTGAGGCGCAATGATGGACAAAATGAATAGTGTCTTTACAAATCCCAATTCGTGGTAGCTCACTCGGGGGGGGAAAATCCGCGGAAAGAGTAAACGAGAAAGAACATGACAGGTCAGAAAAAGGTGATAAGGAATAAAACGAATAGCAAATGATTTAGAAATAAGGGGTTTTTTAATTAAAAAAAAGAAAAAGAAGAAAGAGAAGAAACACTAAACCGAGAGGCAGATGAAAAAGAAAAAAAAACGAAAACGAAACGGAAATGAGAACAGAAAAGAAAGACAGGAGAAAAAAAAAAGAAACAAGAAAAAGAAAGAAAGAAAGAAACAATAAGCTCGAATGAAGTAAATGATGAAAAACTAAAAAAAAACAACACAACACACAAAACAAAAAAACAAGAGACAATAAAAGCACGAAAAATAAAGAAATAATGCTGGAATGAAAAGTGAAAGAAATGGGGAAAAAAAAAACAAGAACTGGCCAGTAAGAATGAGAAAAAAAAATCAACAATAAAAAAAAAAGAATGAAAGAAAGAAAGAGAGAAAGAAAGAAAGAAAAAAACGAACAGGAACAAAAGAAAGAAAAAAGAAAAGAAATAAGGAAGAAACGAAAGACATCAAATAAACAAACAAACCAAAAAGGGCGGAGATACGGAGAGACAGACAGACAGACAGAGACAGAGAGAGAGAGAGAGAGAGAGAGAGAGAGACTGACAGACAGAGAAACACAAACAGAGAGACAAAGACAGACCGACAGACAGACAGAGAAATCCAGAGACAGAGACAGACAGACCGACAGACAGACAGATAAACACAAACAGAGAGACCAAGACAGACAGACAGAAAGAGAGAGAGACAGAGAGACAGATACAGACAGACACACAGACAGACAGATAAACACAAACAGAGAGACAATGACACTGACACTGACAAAGTTATTAATGTCCATTCGGCGTTACAAGGCCCTTCAAACAAGGAGGCGGGAAAGAACAAGACATACTTGTGAACACATCTCAAATAATTTACATAGTCACTACAAACACAGACACGCACGCGTGATTGCAATCAAATCTTACTTCGGTCACGCACGCTCT
>NC_134905.1:14074960-14094960 GCF_041734735.1 Babylonia areolata
TTGCGTGTGTGTTTGAGTGTAAGTCTGAGAATCTGTGTGTATCTATGTTTGCCTGTGTACATGTCTGCATCTGCATTCGTGGGCGTGCGTGCTTAGGTACGTGCGTATGTGTGCAGGTGTATGTGTGTGATTCTGTTCCAAAATCTCTCTCTCTCTCTCTCTCTCTCTTTCTTTCTTTCTTTCTTTCTCTCTTGTTCTCGCTCTCTCTCGTCACGCGCGCGAGCACACACACACACACACACACGCACACACACACACACACACACACACACACACACACATTTACTATCTTCTCAAAAATAAATTAATCCGCCTACACGTTTCAGTTTCACCATCCTGTAACACGTCATACTCATCATAATTGTACTCTCACCTTTTTGTTATTGGTTTATTCTTCTTTTCTTTTCTTCTTTTTTTTTTTTTCTTTCTTTCTTTCTTTCTTCCTTTTTTTTCTTTCATTCATTCTTTTCGTTCCTTCTTTCTTCCCTTCTTCCTTTCATTCATTATTTGTTTGTTTCTTTCTTTCTTTCATTGTTTCTTTCTTTCTTTCATTGTTTCTTTCATTTTTTTTTCTTTCTTTCTTTCATTGTTTCTTTCTTTCTTTCATTCTTTCTTTGTTTCTTTCTTTCTTTCATTCATTCTTTCATTCTTTCTTTCCTTCTTTCTTTCATTCTTTCTTTCTTTCTTTCGTTGTTTGCTTCTTTCATTGTTTCTTTTTTCTTTCATTCATTCATTCATTCTTTCTTTCTTTCTTTCATTCTTTCTTTCTTTCTTTCATTGTTTCTTTCATTCTTTCTTTCTTTCATTCATTCTTTCTTTCTTTCTTTCATTCATTGTTTTTTCTTTCATTCTTTCTTTCTTTCATTCTTTCATTGTATCTTTCATTCATTCTTTCTTTTTTTCATTATTTCTTTCATTGTTTTTTTCATTCTTTCTCTCTTTCATTCTTTCTTTCATTGTTTCATTCATTCATTCATTCTTTCATTGTTTCTTTCATTCTTTCTTTCTTTCTTTCATTCTTTCATTTCCATTTCTGTCAAAATGCAATCTTTTATTACGCAATCACGAGACTGTAGTATCCCTGATAAGCTGTCAGTTACACGCGAACATGAAATATTTCTGACAATTCCTTGAATGACAAGCTGAGCGAAAAACGAACAAACAAACAAACAAACAAACGACCAAGATGCTGAGTCTGTAATAATGACACATCTCTTTTGTTTTGCCACGGGAGTGAGGGGGGGTGGGGGTGAGAATGGAGGGGTTGGGAGTGTGTGTGTGTGTGTGTGTGTGTGTGTGTGTGTGTGTGTGTGTGTGTGTGTGTGTGTGTGTGTGTGTGTGTGTGTATTTCCTTTTCCTTTTCCCTAAAATAACATTCATGGATTTTTCTTTCTTTTGCTTGCGGTGAGATTGGATACCTTTGTTGACGGGTTGTGATGCTTCGTTTTGCTGCTGTTGCTGCCGCTGCTGCTGCTGCTGCTGTGTGTGTGTGTGTGTGTGTGTGTGTGTGTGTGTGTTTCCTTTGTCTGATAGCACTTTTTGTTTAGCGGGTGGGGTGGGGGGGGGTGGCTATTTTTTTTAACTTTATTAAAGTGTATGTTTCTGCAGGATTTTGCCATGAAAAGCCGGCCCATTTGTTGCCGTGGGTTCTTTTGTGTGTTCTTCGTGCATGCTGCACACGGGACCTCGGTTATCTTCCTCTTGTTCTTGTTTTTGTTCTTGTTCTTGTTGCCGATCTTGTTCTTGATGCCGATCTTGTTCTTGTTCTTGATGCCGATCTTGTTCTTGATGCCGATCTTGTTCTTGTTCTTGATGCCGATCTTGTTCTTGTTGCCGATCTTGTTCTTGATGCCGATCTTGTTCTTGTTCTTGATGCCGATCTTGTTCTCGATGCCGATCTTGTTCTTGTTCTTGATGCAGATCTTGTTCTTGTTCTTGATGCCGATCTTGTTCTTGTTCTTGATGCCGATCTTGTTCTTGTTCTTGATGCCGATCTTGTTCTTGATGCCGATCTTGTTCTTGTTCTTGTTCTTGATGCCGATCTTGTTCTTGTTCTTGTTCTCGATGCCGATCTTGTTCTTGTTGCCGATCTTGTTCTTGTTGTCGATGTTGTTCTTGTTCTTGTTCTTGATGCCGATCTTGTTCTTGTTCTTGTTGCCGATCTTGTTCTTGTTGCCGATGTTGTTCTTGTTCTTGTTCTTGTTGCCGATCTTGTTCTTGTTCTTGATGCCGATCTTGTTCTTGTTCTTGTTCTTGATGCCGATCTTGTTCTTGTTGTTATTCTTCTTTTTCTTCTTGTTGTCCTTGTTCTCGATCTTGTTCTTATTGTTCGTGTTCGTGTTCTCGTTCTTATTGTGTTGCTGTTGTTGATGTTAGCGTTCTTGTTTCGGTTGTTGTTCTTCTTGTTGTTTTCGTTCTTGTTCCGGTTGTTGTATTTGTATTACTCTTTTTTGTCGCAACAGATTTCTCTGTGTGAAATTCGGGTTGCTCTCCCCAGGGTGAGCGCGTCGCTACACTGAGAGCAGCAACCTTTTTTTCTTTTCGTTTTTTTTCCTGCCTGCAGGTTTGTTTCTTTATGTTTTCATATCGAAGTGGATTTTTCGATAGAATTTTGCCAGGAACAGCCCTTTTGTTGCCGAGGGTTCTTTTACTTGCGCTTAGTGCATGCTGCACACGGGACCTCGCTTTATCATCTCACCAGAATGACTAGCGTCTAGACCACCACTCAAGGTCTAGTGGAGGGGGCGGGGGGGGAATACTGGCGACTGTACCGGGATTCGAAACAGTGCGCTTAGATTCTCTCGCTTCCTTTGCGGATGCGTTACCTCCAGGCCATCATCACTCCACTCTTCCTGTTCCGGTTCTGGTTGCTCTTGTTGTTCCAGTCATCAGTCGTCCATCGCAGCAGATGAAGAACTCAGCGTCTTTACCGCGTGGCTGGTTGACAGGACGCCATGAGTCCCAAGATGGCTGTCAATCAGTCCGGTTCTGTGCAAGGGCATGCCCTGGCAGCATGTTGGGCACTTCAGTTTGTGACAATATCCACACTTCTTTCCCCTTCCGCTCCTCTTTGTGACTGGCGGCAGAGTAAACGTCCCCGCCTTTTTGTGAACACTACCCATTCAGCAATGTCCACATTTCTAATCCCCTCCAGAGTGAACGTCCCCGCCTTTTTGTGAACACTACTCATTCAGCAAACTCCACATTTCTAATCCCCTCCAGAGTGAACGTCCCCGCCTTTTTGTGAACACTACTCATTCAGCAAACTCCACATTTCTAATCCCCTCCAGGGTGAACGTCCCCGCCTTTTTGTGAACACTACTTATTCAGCAATATCCACATTTCTAATCCCCTCCAGAGTCAACGTCCCCGCCTTTTTGTGAACACTACTCATTCAGCAATGTCCACATTTCTAATCCTCTCCAGAGTGAACGTCCCCGCCTTCTTGTGAACACTACTCATTCAGCAATGTCCACATTTCTAATCCCCTCCAGGGTGAACGTCCCCGCCTTGTAGTGAACACTACTCATTCAGTATTGTCCACATTTCTAATCCCCTCCAGAGTGAACGTCCCCGCCTTTTTGTGAACACTACTCATTCAGCACTATCCACATTTATTTTACCTCCAGAGAACGTACCCGCCTTGTTGTGAACACTACCCATTCAGCAATGTCCACATTTCTAATCCCCTCCAGAGTGAACGTTCCCGCCTTGTTGTGAACACTACTCATTCAGCAATGTCCACATTTCTTCCCCTCCAGAGTGAACGTCCCCACCTTGTTGTGAACACTACTCATTCAGCAATATCCACATTTCTCCCCCACCCCCACCCCACCACCCCACCCCCACCCCCACCCCCAGAGTGAACGTCCCCGCTTTGTTGTAAACACAACTCATTCAGCAATATCCACATTTCTTCCACCCCCCTCCAGAGTGAACGTCCCCGCCTTGTGAACAATACTCATTCCGTCTTGAGTGGAGCAAAATTGTGGCTGTTGCCCAGTTTGTTGAACGCTGGCTGCGTGCTTTGGACTTAGCGGAGTTCCCCTCCTATGCTTGTGCCACAGCAGTTCTTTTTGCATGATGCCTCCGAGGTCTGGCATCCTCTGTGAAGGTGGGTGGTGGGGGTGTGGGGGTGGGAGGGGATTAGGTTGTGTGGGGGTGTGGGGAGGGTCTTCTGAGAGGTGTCAAGACTTGCGCGATGAGTTTGATTAAAGTGAGGGTTGGGGTGGTGGCGGTGGTGGTGGTGGGGTGTGGGGGCTGCACAAATCGTCAGCTTCACTTTCTCGTCATCCCGGTGTAACACCCTATTCGTAACTCCCCTCCCCCACTGCTTTTTATCCCCCTGGGGTTAAATCTGGCTAGCTTAGATTAACCCAGGGCTCTGTGTAAACAAACCTGAGGTGACCCCCCCAGGGAGTAAACTTCAACCCGTAAGAGCTGCCCCCCACCCCCTCCCTTAGTTGAATTACCCCCACCCCTCTCGTAATGGAAATCAGGATCATTCTAGGCTACCTTGAAAAGATCTCTACCTGCCCCTTCCCCACCCCCCCAACCCCCTTCCCCCAGTTGAATTACCCTCCCCTCTCATAATGGAAATTAGGATCATTCTAGGCTACCTTGAAAAGATCTCTACCCCTCCCCCATTCCTGCCCCCAACCTCCACCCCCCAACCCCCTTCCCCCAGTTGAATTACCCTCCCCTCTCGTAATGGAAATTAGGATCATTCTAGGCTACCTTGAAAAGATCTCTACCCCTCCCCCATTCCTGCCCCCCACCTCCACCCCCCAACCCCCTTCCCCCAGTTGAATTACCCTCCCCTCTCGTAATGGAAATTAGGATCATTCTAGGCTACCTTGAAAAGATCTCTACCCCTCCCCCATTCCTGCCCCCCACCTCCACCCCCCAACCCCCTTCCCCCAGTTGAATTACCCTCCCCTCTCGTAATGGAAATTAGGATCATTCTAGGCTACCTTGAAAAGATCTCTACCCCTCCCCCCTTCCTGCCCCCCACCTCCACCCCCCAACCCCCTTCCCCCAGTTGAATTACCCTCCCCTCTCGTGATGGAAATTAGGATCATTCTAGGCTACCTTGAAAAGATCTCTACCACTCCCCCCCTTCCTGCCCCCCACCTCCACCCCCCAACCCCCTTCCCCCAGTTGAATTACCCTCCCCTCTCGTAATGGAAATTAGGATCATTCTAGGCTACCTTGAAAAGATCTCTACCACTCCCCCCTTCCTGCCCCCCACCTCCACCCCCCAACCCCCTTCCCCCAGTTGAATTACCCTCCCCTCTCGTAATGGAAATTAGGATCATTCTAGGCTACCTTGAAAAGATCTCTACCCTTCCCCCCGCCCAGAGTGGGTGGGTGGGCCTATGGGCGAGGGGATAGGGGTAAACATGGCCCCGCTGAAATCAACACAGGCTATCAAAGTACAACTTCCCCACGTTTGCTTCCACTTGAGTTGTAATGGAGAGGGGCGGGTTTTGTTTGGGATTGTTTTGTCGTGTTGGGGGGGGGGGGAGGGGTTGTTTTGTTTTGTTTTGTTTGTTTTTGTTTTTTGTTGTTGTTAGTTTTATGGAGGGATGAAGGTAGTGGGTCAGTTAAAGTTGGCCCAGAGCGCCACCCCCACCCCCCACCCCCCATCCCCAACACCCGTTCCGTTTTCAACAGTTTGATTAAAGCCATTGAAACGCGGGTTATTTCCAGTTGCGAGAAGTTGGGGCATTCAAGATTCGAGATGATTTATTCATATAGGCCAAGGCCCCTTATGAAGGGGTATGTGAACATAATACAATGGGGGGGGGGGGAAGGGGGGGGACATAATACAGCACGAATAGAAAAACTTGATTTAAGTTCCAAATGAAAACTAGCCTCTAGCTACCGAACATAACTGCAGAAGAATCGGTGTTCTCATGAAATAATGGGGAGCTGGGGGTTCTCGGGGGGGGGGGGGGGTGTGGAGGGGAGGAGTCGATCTTAATAAACCACAAATGGTTTTTGTTGAGGGTTTTTTTTTTATCGCAAAAACAGAATGAGTCTGAGAAAAAAAAAACTCACTGTAGTGGGGGTGGGGGTTAGAATACTGGGTATGTGTGCGTGCTTGGGGGCGTGGGGGGGGGGGGGGGTGTAGTTTAAAACTGTTACACCGGGCACTCTCTGGATCCCCAATGGCAAGAGAGGAAGAAAGTGGGTGATAAAAACCTGCAAGATGGCATCAATCCTGGTGATGCCAAGGTGCAGAACAGTTTTGGTGTTTGTTATGGAGGCTTCTTCATCTGGTCCCTTCGAAGAGCTGAAATGACGGGGGGTGGGGGGGGGAGCGCAGGGGGGGGGGGAGGGGGGGGGGGGATTGATAATCACTTGAGAGTTCTTTCCCTTCTTCCTTTCTTCCTTGTTTGTGTGCTGGACTGAAGCAGGACCGTTTCGCCTATTATTATTATTATTATTATTATTATTATCATCAGCATCATTATCATCATCATCATCATCATTACGAGCATTTACGCCTAATCTTGAAAATAAGCCCTAGGCGTTTACAAATAGAACACACGCGTAAACATCAAAAGGGGGGAAAAAATTGAACACAAGATACCAAACATTATTTTTTTTTTAAATATATTCATCCCCGTCCCCACCCCCACCCTCACCCCAACACACACACACACACACACACACACACACAACACACAAGCATACGTGCACGCACTAACGCACACAAGTCATAGCACACAAATCATAAATAGTACGCAATCAAAATAGAAAATACAATCACCAAATTCTGAAACTCTCAAGATGTCATATTCCTCATGGTTTTCGCACACACCGTTAGATCGTGCCTGTCACTCTCTTTGGTTTCATGGGCGTCTGATTCTTTTGTCCTGTTTTTCCCTTCCGCCACTTCCTGTTTTGTCTGTTCAGCACCCTCTCTGTCTTTGCCTCTCTCTCTTTCTGTCTCTCTCTCTTTGTCTCTCACTCCCTCTGTGTGTGTGTGTGTGTGTGTGTGTGTGTGTGTGTGTGTGTGTGTGTGTGTGTGTGTGTGTGTGTGTGTGTGTGTGTGTGTGTGTGTGTGTGTGTGTGTTTCTCAGTTCTTGAATGATTCTCTCCGTCTGTCTCTGTCTCTCTCTCTCTTTCTGTCTCTCTCTCTTTCTGTCTCTCTCTCTCTCTCTGTCTCTCACTCCCTCTGTGTGTGTGTGTGTGTGTGTGTGTGTGTTTCTCAGTTCTTGAATGATTCTCTCCGTCTGTCTCTGTCTCTCTCTCTCTTTCTGTCTCTCTCTCTTTCTGTCTCTCTCTGTCTTCTCTCTCTCTCTCTGTCTCTCTCTCTACTCTGTCTCTCTCTCTACTCTGTCTGTCTCTCTCTCTCTCTCTCTTTCTGTTTCCGTCTCTCTCTGTCTCTTGTTCCATCTTGTGGTCCTCCCCTTACCTCCCCCCCTCCCCACCCATCCTTCTTCAGTCACCGTCTTGCCCCCCCCCCCCCCCCGCTCCACCACCCACTATCTCTCTCCCCTCTCTCTCTCTCTCTTTCTGTATCTCTGTCTCTGTCTCTCTGTCTTTGTCTTTGTCTCTCTCTCATTCTCTCTTCCTTTCTTTCTTTCTTTTTTTTCTTTCTTTCTCTTTCTCTCTCTCTCTTTCGCTATGTGCCTCCTTTTCTCTCTGTCTGTCTCTGTCTCTCTTTCTCTTTCTCTCTCTTCATGTTCATGTTCTCTCTTTGTCTGTCTCTCCCTTTCACTCTATTTCTCTCTCTCTCTTTCTCTCTCTCTCTCTCTCCCTCTCTCTCTATATCTATCTATTTATCTATCTATCTATCTGTCTCCCCTTCTCGTCAATTGCAAGCGGAGTTGTTGGGTTGTTGTTGTTTTTTTGATCGACCCCAGAAACACAAACATAACTTATGCTCGCATGCAATCGCGTTCACACACACACACACACACACACACACACACACACACACACACACACACACACACACACACACACACACACGCACGCACGCACGCACGCACGCACGCACGCACACACACACACACACACACATACACACACGTACGCACGCACATGCACACACACAATGCATACACACAAACACAGTCCTGCACACAGAAACAAAGTGACAGACAGATGCAGCCCAAGGAGGGGAAAAAGAAAGAAAGAAAGAAATCGAAAGAAAAGAATGAAAGAAAAAACCAAAATAAAAGAAAAGAAAGAAAAGGAAGAAAGAATCAAAAGAAAAAGAAAAGAAAGACAGAAAGAATCATAAGAAAGAAAAGAAAGAAAGGAAGAAAGGAAGAAAGAATGAAGAAAAAAGAAAGAAAGAAAGAAAGGAAGGAAGAAAGAATCAAAAGAAAAAGAAAAGAAAGAAAAGATAGACAGAAAGAATCATAAGAAAGAAAAGAAAGAAAGGAAAAAAGAAAGGAAAGAAAGAATGAAAGAAAAAAGAAAGAAAGAAAGAAAGAAATCGAAAGAAAAGAAAGAAAGAAAGAAAGAAAGAAAGAAAGAAAGAAAGAAATCGAAAGAAAAGAAAGAAAGAAAGAAAGAAATCGAAAGAAAAGCACCAGAAATTTTCACAAAGCCATAGAGTCACTTCCACTACTAACGATGACCTTCTGGAAAAGTTTACTGACCCACTTGGAAAATAAAAAACGCAGACAAATTATTTTGATAAAATATAAGGATTTTTTTTTTTCTTCTAATCATCATTCTTTTTATACAGAAACTAGAATAACCAAGATAGCACAGAAAGAGCGTCTGAGAATGTTGATCTATTGACGATAGGCGAACTACAATTATATATAGTTCAAGTTCCCTTTAATCGAAATTAGTCTAGGGTGTATGGTATGCTATGCAATGCTGCGCTATGTTTGTGCATAGTATGGTATGGTATGGTATATTATACTATAGTATAATATGCTATTCTAGTGTATGGTATGCTGTACTATGCTATGTTGTGCTATGTTAGTGTATGCTATGCTATGCTATGCTATGCTGTGCTATAGTATGGAAGGCTTTATATGCGTTGTATTGCATTGCGCTGAAAAAAAATCAAATAAAAAAAAAAATCTGGGTTGTATGTAGTTCAGCTGTACACTGCAGTAAAACGTAAGCTGCGTATCTGACATATCTGCTTTATGACATAAAAGCTTATTTTATATCTGCGTGTTATTGATTTCCTTTGTACTTTATTCCTGTGTGGCAGATGTTGTTCTGTGCTTGTGTTGTGTTGTGTGTATGTGTGCGTGTGTGTGTCTGTGTGTGTGTGTGTGTCTGTGTGTCTGTGTGCGTGTGGGTCGTGGTAGGTGAAAGGGTGATTGGATTGGTTGATGTGTGAGGGGAGGAGGGGGAGGGGGTGTGGAGTAGAGTGTGTTTGTGTATGTGCGGGGGGAGGGGGTGTGTTCGGGGGAGTGTGTAATCGGACTGGTAGGTGTGTGAGAGGGGCGAATAGCGTATGTGTGTGTGTGTGTGTGTGTGTGTGTGTGTGTGTGTGTGTATGTGTGTGTGTTGTTCAGATATGTTCCACCTCGATCAATGAACATGCAGAGAGGCACGTGCCATACGATGATGTCATCATCACCTGCTGGAACAGCGTAAGTGTAGGTATGTACGAGAGAGGCATACACACACACACACACACACACACTCATACACATTCACACAAACACACAGACACACAGACACAGACACAGACACACACAGACACACAGACACACACACACACACACACACACACACACACACACACACACACACCAATGCTCTAATGTATTCACGCACGATTGTACAGAGAGCTGTCCTACACGAAGAGAAAGTCGGTGAAAGAGAAAGAGAGAGACTCACACAGAGACAAACAGAGAGACAGAGACAGATACACAGACGTTTATACAGTAAGAGTGAGAGAGAGAGACAGAGAGAGAGAGACAGAGACAGACAGACAGACAATCAGACAGACAGACAGACAGAGATAACGAAGAGAGATGGAGATAGTATTTTCTAATAATGAGAAATCAGAATAAAGTGCCTGCTGAAGCTGAAAATATTGCTGTGCGATAAAAAGCAATTTTCAGCACATTTGAACACACACACACACACACACACACACACACACACACACACACACACACACACGTAAACACACACACGTACACACACGTACACACACACACACACGCACACACACAAACAAACACACACACACACACACACACACACACGTACACACACACGCGTACACACACACACACGTAAACACACACACACACACGTACACATACACACACGTACACACGTACACGTACACACGTGCACACACACACATACACACGTACACACACACACACGTGCACACACACACGTACACACACACACACACACACACACGTACACACACATACACACACACACAAACACACGTACACACGTACACACACACACACACACACACACACACACACACACACACACACACACACACACACACACAGAATACTCCAGTGAGCAGAAAATAACTGACAGGTCTATCTTTTTTCATTAACGTACCCACGCACATCTAACACACACATACAACACACGCACGCGCGCACGCACACACACACACACACACACACACACACACACACACACACACACACACACACACTCCACTACCACCAACACCATCACCATCACCATCACCACCAACACCCCAACCATTCCAAAGCCCTCCCCTGAACTCACACACACACACACACACACACACACACTCACACACACACACACACACACACACACACACACACACACACACACACACACACACACACATGTACACACACACACACACACTCACACACACACACACACACACGTACACACACACACACACACTCACACTCACACACACACACACACACACACACACACACACACACACACACACACGACACACACACACACACACACACACACACACACACACACACACACGCACGCACACACACAACTCCAACCGCATTGAAATAACGAACGCCTGCCCACAGTGAGAACGAAAGCCACAACCAACACCTGTGTGCGCAGCAGCATAGAAATCAGACACAGGTGATGGAAACGGGGGTGGGGGTGGGGGGTGGGGTTGAGGTCAACGGGAGGTGGGGAAAGAGTGAGGGTGGGGTGGGTACAGGAGGTCGCTTGACAGACAGACAGACAGACAGAAGAAATCTATCCGGAAAGAGCCAGCAATGAAAACCATCTGCTAAACATCCTGATGGTGATGTATGATAATCTGTGGTTTTCGACTATGACCATCAGAACAGCAGAGGAGGTAACTGCTGTCCCAACTATCTGGGCTACAATTTTATTATAGTGGAGAGTGTCTTGCCTAAGTTACATCCCCACTCTCTCAGACGAGAGGGGTTTTAGGACAATCGGCGTTGGGGATGGTTCCCAAAGGTCAACTGACCCTCAAGGCTGCAGCACTAAGAGCCAGTGCAGTTTTGCCTCCTAGTTTGAGAGTCATAGTCCTTCACCCTCTTTTTTTTTCCTCAAGGCCTGACTAAGCGCGTTGGGTTACGCTGCTGGTCAGGCATATGCTTGGCAGATGTGGTGTAGCGTATATGGATTTGTCCGAAAGCAGTGACGCCTCCTTGAGCTACTGAAACTGAGTCCTTCACAAAAGACTAAGCTGTAAATGATTTCCCATTGACTGGAGAAACCATTGGTTATACAGCTCTCACGTTGCTGTTGGCCCAGCTGGGAGGCTGATGCCCTTGACCGCTCTCGCTGGAGGATGCTGTGCTCTAGTGGCATAAAGACGTTTGAAAACAAGAGAACGCTGGTCATTAAGGAGAAGCGTGAGCGAAGGAAGCAGGGCTCAACTTCAGGAGACGTTTTCCCTTGCAACACCTGTGGGAAGTGCTGCGCATCCAGAATCGGCCTCTTCTCTCATAATATGAGGACACACACCGACAGATAAGCCTGCCTGCCTACTCATCCGTCGGTCCGACGGAAGACTCCATCATCAAATTTATGTCAATCTGTGATATAAGCTGACACATACTGGCCGGTGATGATGCTGATGACAGAAGGGGTCAAACGCTTCACCACTGATCAAGCCGAAGGTCGCTCCTGGAAGAGCCAAGGGAAGATATAAAAAAAAATATATATAAGAAAAAGAACATAAAATTACTACGTTTATTTCGGTGTATCAGGATGTCAGATAAAAGTGCTAAGTTTTGTGAACCTTAAAAAATGATACAGTAAAGTGATTGTTGAAACATTTTTTGTTTGTTTTTTGTGGGTTTTTTTTTTTTCTTTTTTTGGGGGGGGCGTAATTTTTGTGCTCTTTCAAGAAGTGATGTCATTATAATTAGAATGTGTGACTATTGTTCAAGCCAGATTTGTTGTCGATAAAGTATTTACAGAGAAAATGAATTCTTTAAAGTTAACCACACACACACACACACACGCATACACACACACACACACACACACACACACACACACACACACACACACACACACAAACACACACACACGCGCGCGCATACACACACACACACACATCTCTCTCTCTCTCTCTCTCTCTCTCTCTCTCTCTTTCTCTCTACATATATGTATGTGCATACACACACACACACACACACACACACACACACACACACATATATATATATATATATATATATAGAGAGAGAGAGAGAGAGAGAGAGAGAGAGAGAGAGAGAACGAACGAACGAACGAAATTGTTTTAATTGAACTTTGGCCATGGACCACAATTCAAAACCAGGGGACTGAGGGTGGGCATGGGAAGGGGTATTATAACAATAGATGACACGATATCATAATGTTCATGGACTTGTCATTAATTCTACTTAATTAGGTCTGAGTATATGATTTCTCCTTTTGATCGCATAGAGAGAGAGAGAGAGAGAGAGATACAGACCAACACACAGTCAACCGAAACAAATAATCATTACGAAGACTCACATTGTATGTATGCAGAGACATGCATGAGCTAATAAATACAAAAAAGGCGACATGCCCTCCCCTCTGGCAATGAAGATAGAACCACAGAATTGAAAAGAAAAAAAACACTGATGAAGTCCTCGGTAGATGATCCTATTATCCCTCGTGCATGGTCTCCCATCCCTCCGCTGAAGGGAAGATGAAGTCCCTCAACATATGCAAGACGCCAAGACAGCGACCGTGTTCAACAGAGATGGTGACTGCACTGCGATTGCAATAACCACTGCGGTATCTCCATCCAGAGTGTAGCGGGACTGGCAGCGACTGCAATAAATATCGTGGTATCCATCTCGCGACTGCAATAAATATCTTGGTATCTATCTCCTGCCATGCGATAACGAGACCACTGTGCTTGCACTGTCCACTTTGGCTAGCGACATCTGAAGGCCGTAGCACAGTGAGACTGAGTTGGGGCATTATTAAAGCGAGCATTGTATTCTTCACAACAGGCACACGCGCATGCATGCATACATACACACACACACACACACACACACACACACACACACACACACACACACGTCCAAACTCACAGACGCACACACACACACACACACACACACACACACACACACACAATCTATAATGTATCAAATGCCCACACACCCTGATCCAAATAAAAACAACAACAACCAAACACCTGTACACAGAGCAGAAAAGAGAGACAGACAATGGAGGAACAGACAGGAGGAGAAATCAATAGTGAAACGGCCGACAAGTCCATTCGCCAAACATCCCAAACCTGCACGCTGTCATCGATTGATGGCGATGGGAGTCAGAGCCAGAGGAGGCACAGATGGTGATCATTGTCTCTCAGGGCTTAAAGCGGGAGCTAAGTCGCTCACTTGAGCGGACAGATCATGTAACGATTGTTCTTTTCCAAGCGGCGCGTACGTAATTGGTTCAATCAACAGGCCGTTTGTCATGAAAGGAATGCTCCAAGCATTTTACCAGCGAAGGTGTCGGATTCTCGATCACTTTCACCATTTTTGACTCACTTGTGTAAACAAAGTGAGTCTATGTTTTAACCCGGTGTTCGGTTGTCTGTGTGTGTGTGTGTGTGTGTGTGTGTGTGTGTGTGTGTGTGTGTGTGTGTGTGTGTGTGTGTCTGTGTGTCTGTGTGTCCGTGGTAAACTTTAACATTGACATTTTCTCTGCAAATACTTTGTCAGTTGACACCAAATTAGGCATAAAAATAGGAAAAATTCAGTTCTTTCCAGTCATCTTGTTTAGAACAATATTGCACCTCTGGGATGGGCACACAAAAAAATAAATAATGAAGCCTAATGATATGCAAACTGCATTTACTGTTATATTTATATTTTTTGTATTCTCTAAACTTGGCACTTTGATCTGATATTCTGACCCAACAACAAGAGCAGTCATTATTATCATTTTTTGTTCAAACAGGAACTTCTTTTGCTAAGCATGGAAGTTTCATTTATTTTGCAAACGTTTTGGTGCAGTTGGTAAAGAAGGGAAATTACTCTAATTAATGCTAGGGGACTTAATTTGCTTTAAACTGATCTTTCTCATCTTAAACATTACATTTTGAAATTATACTCACTACATAAAAAGCTTGTGTGTTTTACTCTCAGTCACAAGTGAGTCTTGAAGGCCTTGCCTCTCTTGTTTATTTTGTTCTGGTGGCATTTCTTCTCCACTATTTCCATTCTCTCCGTGTGTGTCACTGGGGGTGGGTCTGGCCGTGGCAATGTCTGCTGCTTTCCTGTTAGTTTTTGTGCACGGAGGCTGTTTCTTCAAACTCCAAATTTTGTATATTTGGAAAAAGGGGTGGGGGTCTGGATGCAGTGATACTTGCTTTTCTGTTAGATGAGGAGGAATTGTTTTATGTTCCTATAGGAAAAAACAAATAAATAAATTAAAAAAATGCACGCAGGAAAAAATACCAAATAATGGGTGGCGCTGTAGTGTAGCGACCCTCTCTCCCTGGGGAAACCAGCCCGAATTTCACACAGAGAAATCTGTTGTGAGAAAAAGAAATACAAATACAAATACTTACTGGTGATTTTAGACTTTTAAAAAAATTAGTTTTGTGTACAAATGTTGTTTCCTTGGACTCTAGATTCTGCACTAGAGCTGAAATGTTGATAAATTTATACTCAAGTATGAATGAGTAACTGTTGTTATGACAACATGATATCAAGTTTAAAAACTACACAGAAAAGAATTCCCCCAAATCATACATCACATCACTTGAGCGGACAGATCATGTAACGATTGTTCTTTTCCAAGCGGCGCGTATGTAACTGGTTCAATCAACAGGCCGTTTGTCATTGTTATTTGTGTTTCTCTTTTTATCACAACAGATTTCTCTGTGTGAAATTCGGGCTGCTCTCCCCAGGGAGAGCGCGTCGCTACACTACACTTCAGCGCCACCTTTTCTTCTTTTTTTTGTATTTTTTTCCTGCGTGCAGTTTTATTTGTTTTCCTATCAAAGTGGAATTTTCTACAGAATTTTGCCAGGAACAACACTTTTGTTGCCGTGGGTTCTTTTACGTGCGCTAAGTGCATGCTGCACACGGGACCTCGGTTTATCGTCTCATCCGAATGACTAGCGTCCAGACCACCACTCAAGGTTTAGTGGAGGGGGAGAAAATATCGGCGGTTGAGCCGTGATTCGAACCAGTGCGCTCAGATTCTCTCGCTTCCTAGGCGGACGCGTTACCTCTAGGCCATCACTCCACTCATGAATGGAATGCCCCAAGCACTTTACCTGCGAAGGCGTCAGACCAACACTGTGTTCGACCACTTTCGCCTTTTTCATTTCAGAAAAGAATTACAACAGATCGTAGTGATCCACTGGTGTGGAGTGATGGCCTGGAGGTAACGCGTGCGCCTAGGAAGCGAGAGAATCTGAGCGCGCTGGTTCAAATCACGACTCAGCCGCCAATATTTTCTCCCCCTCCACTAGACCTTGAGTGGTGGTCTGGACGCTAATCATTCGGATGAGACGATAAACCGAGGTCCCGTGTGCAAACATGAACTTAGTGCACGTAAAAGAACCCACGGCAATAAAAGGGTTGTTCCTGGCAAAATTTTATAGAAAAATCCACATCGATAGGAAAAACAAATAAAACTGTATGCAGGAAAAAAAAAAAAAGTGATGCTGTAGTGTAGCGACGCGCACTCCCTGGGGAGAGCAAACCGAATTTCACACAGAGAAATCTGTTGTGATAAAAACAGAAATACAAATACAAATATATTGATTGATCTACCCTATGAAAGGGTATCATCTCAGGGTCATGGTTTGTAAGTCTCGTTTGATCAGTCAAATCTTCAAGGGGACAGTTGGTACCAAATGGTTTCGTTGGCCCGTCGTTTCGACTAAGCGCGTTGGGTTACGCTGCTGATCAGGCATCTGCTTGCCAGATGGGGTATAGCGTATATGGATTTGACCGAACGCAGTGACGCCTCCTTCATCTACTGATACTGTTTAGACGGGAATGTCTGTCCATGCACTCTGGTGTTGAAAGGGTCCTCTCTTCACTGCTTTCTGTCATTTTTTTTAAAAGGTCTTCATTCTATTTTGTCCATGTCAGTGTCTTGAAAAGAAAATGGTTACTGCATTGACTTGTAAATTGTGTGGGTTGCCAATCTTTTATTGTTTGTAGTAAATGGTCAGCTTCATTGCAGACAGGCAGACAGATATATACATGATACATAGACTGAGTATATTGTGAGTTACATTATATATAGATTGCTTTTTGTTTGTTTTTGTTTTTTGTTTTAAACGGATAGATATTTTTGATACTGCATCATAAACCAGAAGGTAGTCACTTGTGGGTCATGCAATAATAGAAGTGATGCAAAAATCAAACCTTATCACTTTTGTTTTCAAAAATAAAAGTGGAAAAAGCATCCAGTCTGACTATCGTTATCGTTTATTTATCTATAGTCTGTTCATCTAAGATGATGATATTAGACAGAAAATAAATGATATCATCAATATCATTATCATCATTACTATTTGGATTATTATCATTTCTATCATGATGATGATGATTGTTATTATTAATCAGAAATCATCATTTCTGTATATTGGATTGAAAAGGGGGCGGTTGAGGCGGAAGTGGGGGAGGGGGGTTGGGGGGAGGCGAAGGGGGGATGACTGAGGAAGGAAAAGAGAGACCAGAGAGAGAACAGAGTGTGGAAAAGATAAGAGTTCAAAATGTAAAAAACGGAGAAAGTGAGTCTTAACTCCTGATGCAAATCGTGCACTTCACAGACGACAGTTGGAGGAAAGAAAGAAGACAGGGGGTTGGGGGGAGGTGGGGGCATTGGGGGGAGGGGGGGGGGTATAAGGTAGTGACTGTTATGATCTAGCAGTGAGTGCTGTATGAGCCAGTAAGTCATCCCACAAGAACGACAACTATGCCACAGCCAGTAACTGGCTGTTCCGCTCTGTGCGAAAGCTCATCAGATTTTTTTACCACTTGCCCCTGTCCAACCAGCTGGAGAGAGGGATTCCAGTTCAAACAAACAGCAACTCCCAGAAATCAGCATGGTGGGGGGTGGGGGGGGGGTAGGAAGGAGGGAGGGGTATTTCCCCGTCAGGAAATTACAATCATCACTCTGTAGAGGGAAAGTGAAGAGTTTGGAATAAGAATTAATATTTGACCAAAAAATAAAGGGTTTTTTTTTTTTCTTTTTTTCTTTTTTTTGCAGTCTGTGACTGCGTATCCAGTTCTGGCTTCTGGTACAATTTCCAGTTATCTCATCTTGAAGTTTCTATCCAGAGTGTGTTTTCAGGAGGCACTGTAGCAGTCAGCTAGGCGTGGAACTTCTGCTCCAGTGTTCGCCGGTAGTCAGACTTTGAGGCATCGTTTCAGCATGGTGTTGCATCGTCAGGAAAGGTACTTCGCTCTTCTACTTCGTTCGTGGGCTGCAACTCCCACGTTCACTCGTATGCACACGAGTGGGCTTTTACGTGTATGACCGTTTTCACCCCGCCATGTAGGCAGTCATACTCCGTTTTCGGGGCTGTGCATGCTGGGTATGTTCTTGTTTCTATAACCCACCGAACGCTGACATGGATTACAGGATTTTTCACGTGCGTATTTGATCTTCTGCTTGCCGTATACACACGAAGGGGGTTCAGACACTAGCAGGTCTGTACATATGTTGACCTGGGAGATCGGAAAAAATCTCCACCCTTCACCCACCAGGCGCTTTACCGAGATTCGAACCTGGGACCCACTCGGCTATTGCGCCCGTCGTACTTTACTCCAACTTTCCTCAACCCGCCAAGGCGTGAATGGGTTCCTGACTTCAACAAGGGAAAGGTAAAACGACTGAAGGAGAGGATTATGCTCTGCTGACGTCTGCCAAGCCCTGGACACGGTGGATATGAATTCACTGCCCCCATGGGCCGTAAGAGGCTATGGGAGATTTAACATTTAGCCTGTTTTGGGTAGGCTACTCAGTGGATTCTGATCCTTTGTTACTGCTCCCTCTTCCCCACTCCGCACCCTCCCCACCCCCCCTCCCCAGGTTTGTCCCTCAGTTGAACACAAGTCTTTTTTACGCGAGGATCCCCCAACGTCTTCCAGCAATGCAAAACTGAATTCAGAGCAAAACAAAGTTTTTTGTTCATCCACTTACACTGCTATGCAGGCAGCCCGGAAACTCTTTCAATGGGTGTAATGCCAACTGGAAAAATAAAGAGAAAAGTTTCAGACAGAGGGAGAAATACACCCCTTGAATTTGAACGGACTGGACGCCGATTGAGCTTTAAAAACTTCCGTAACTATACCGCTTACATATCTGTTGGAGTTTTGAACTTCCATGAATGAACGATTTAGACGTCGGGTGGAGTTCTTAAACTTCGCTGAATGGAAACTTCGGAAAACCAAATTGAGCTTTAAAAGTTTACTGATGTGCAGAGGGAAGTTTACAGTTATCGAAAATCTCAGAAACGTTAAAGAAAAATGATTGTCGCTACAAAAGCTACGGAGACCTGGTAATTCATTCCCAGTCCAGTGAGGTCCTCTCCAGTTCTGTCTCAGACAGGTCAGAGACAAATGCCAGACTAGTGCTCCGCAATCAACGACACTGCGATTGATGTATTCAGCAAGACGGAAAGAGGAATGCAGACTAGTACGAAGCCAGAGTTGCCGGAATGGAATCAGCGACTGCTCAGAAAAAAAAAGAGCTGATCCCATCCACCACAGACAGAATCTGCAAAAACAGGTCAGATAAAAAAAAAAAAAAATTAATAAAATTTAAAAAAACACACCATTATTCCGTGTATTCGGTTTGATCACGTCCTCATACAGCAACAGGAAAATTGCGATTTCGATAAATGGGGAAGCATAGAATTCCTTCAACAGTGTCCCCGGAGGAAGGCAGGGCCGCGTTTTTGAGTGGAGTGATGGCCAAGAGGTAACGCGTCCGCCTAGGAAGCGTTACCTCAAAGCCATCACTCCACTCATGAATGGAATGCCCCAAGCACTTTACCAGCGAAGGCGTCAGACCAACACTGTTTTGACCACTTTCGCCTTTTTCATTTCAGAAAAGAATCACAACAGATCGTAGTGATCCACTAGTGTGGAGTGATGGCCAAGAGGTAACGCGTCCGCCTAGGAAGCGAGAGAATCTGAGTGCGCTGGTTCGAATCACGCCTCAGCCACCGATATTTTCTCCCCTTCCACTAGACCTTGAGTGGTGGTCTGGACGCTAGTCATTCGGATGAGGCGATAAACCTAGGTCCCGTGTGCAGCATGCACTTAGCGCACGTAAAAGAACCCACGGCAACAAAAGGGTTGTTCCTGGCAAAATTCTGTAGAAAAATCCACTTCGATAGGAAAAACAAATAAAACTGCACGCAGGAAAAAAAATGTGTGGCGCTGTAGTGTAGCGACGTGCTGTCTCTAGGGAGAGCAGCCCGAATTTCACACAGAGAAATCTGTTGTGATAAAAAGAAATACAAATTATCCATGCTATTGTTGGACAGATTCTCACAGCTCTTCTTCCAAGCCTTT
>NC_134905.1:14099960-14102460 GCF_041734735.1 Babylonia areolata
TCTACAGAATCTTGGCCTTGGAAGATTCTAACAATTCTTGCCATGGTTCTTTTTCAGTGCGCTCAAGTGGAGTGATGGCCTAGAGGTAACGCGTCCGCCTAGGAAGCGAGAGAATCTGAGCGCGCTGGTTCAAATCACGCCTCAGCCGCCGATATTTTCTCCCCCTCCACTAGAACTTGAGTGGTAGTCTGGACGCTAGTCATTCGGATGAGACGATAAACCGAGGTCCCGTATGCAGCATCGACTTAGCGCACGTAAAAGAACTCACGGCAACAAAAGGGTTGTTCCTGGCAAAATTTTGTAAAAAAATCCACTTCGATAGGAAAAACAAACAAAACTGCACGCAGGAAAAAATACAAAAAAAAATGGGTAGCGCTGTAGTGTAGCGACGCGCTCTCCCTGGGGAGAGCAGCCCGAATTTCACACAGAGAAATCTGTTGTGATAAAAAGAAATACAAATACATGCAAACGGGACCTCGGTTTACGGTCTTATCCGAATGGTCGCACCCTCAGTTTGGTTTCCCTGTAAGTGTGCGAAAAAGGGTGAGGGAGACTGAGGATTCGAACCCAGACCCTCCCGCAAACTGTATTAGGCAGATATACATCATTACCATCCTGCCAACCTCCACCTTGTTAACGTTATGATTGATACCTCGATTCTTGACCACATGTTTTGTTGCTAACCCTTTCCACATTCTGAACAATCTACTGATAGCGTCCGACTCAGGAAAAATTTCCCTTCTCACTCTCCTCGACTTGTCAGCCGCCTTTGATACGATAGACCATTCAATCCTTCTTTCCCGTCTTCATTTTACATTTGGTATCAACGGCACTTTAACACTTTAGTTTCTGCAGTATTAGAGTTATGCATGCGTGTGAATGACTGGTGCGAAAGCGCTTTGATTTGTCTCTGCACAAGATCCAGCGCTATATAAATACCATTATTATTATTTTTTTTTTTTAAATCAAAGAATGTTTTGTATTTGTATTTGTATTTCTTTTGATCACAACAGATTTCTCTGTGTGAAATTCGGGTTGCTCTCCCCAGGGAGAGCGCGTCGCTACACTACAGCGACACCCATTTTTTGTATTTTTTCCTGCGTGCAGGATTTTGTTTGTTGTTGTTGTTGTTGTTGTTTTTTTGTTTTTGGGTTTGGGTTTTTTGTGTGTTTTTTTTCCTATCGAAGTGGATTTTTCTACAGAACTTTGCCAGAAACAACACTATTGTTGCCGTGGGTTCTTTTACGTGCGCTAAGTGCATGCTGCACACGGGACCTCGGTTTATCGTCTTATCCGAATGACTAGCGTCCAGACTATCACTCAAGGTCTAGTGGAGGGGGAGAAAATATCGGCGGCTGAGCCGTGATTCGAACCAGCGCGCTCAGATTCTCTCGCTTAGTAGGCGGACGCGTTACCTTTAGGCCATCACTCCACTATCATTCAGATAATTGCTGATCTTCTTCTTCTTCTTCTTCTTCTTCTTCTTCTTCTTCTTCGTTCGTGGGCTGCAACTCCCACGTTCACTCGTATGTACGCGAGAGGGCTTTTACGTGCATGACCGTTTTTACCCCGCAATGTAGGCAGCCATACTTCGCAGATATGCTGTCATTCGTCCGCTCCAAGGTCATTTGAGTTTTTGTAATACTTTTTTTTTCTTGCTACTTGTATAACGACCCTGCCTTGTACTGAAGGTACGTGTCTGAACTTTTCTTGACACAAGTCGTCAGTTAACGAGGTTTTATATGCCTATTATGATAACTGGTCTGTCAGATCCTCTGTGTGTGTGTGTGTGTGTGTGTGTGTGTGTGTGTGTGTGTGTCTGTCTGTCTGTCTGTCTGTCTGTCTGTCTGTCTCTGTCTCTGCCTGTCTGTGTGTGTGTGGTCTGTGTCTGTCTTTGTGGCTGTGTCTGTGTGTGTGTCTGTGTGTGTCTGTATGTGCTTTTGTTATGCGTGAAAGTATGCGTGCGTGCGTGCGTGCGTGCGTGTGTGCTTGCGAGCGTGCGTGTGTGCATGTGTGTGTGTGTAGCGTGCGTGTGTGTGTGTGTTTGTGTGTATGCCTGCATGCGTGTGTACGTGCGAGCGTCCGTGTGTGTGTGTGTGTGTGCGCGCGCGTGCACTATGTGGCTGAAAGCGTGTAAACGCATGCTTGTGTACATAAGTGCATGTGATCGAGCTTTCGCAAGTGTGTGTATGTATGTGTGTGTGTGCGCGCGCGCGCGCGTGTCAGCGCTTGTGTGTGTGAAGGTGTGTTCGTGCGTGCGAGCAATAACGAAGACTTTCTGTTCTCATCTATTATTCCCCCCCCCCTCCAAATCCCCGCACCACCCCCCCCCCTCCACCTCCCCTCGCCCCCTCCCCAGTCCCCCCCCCCCTCCCCAGTCCCCCCCCCCCCAAACCCCCAAACCAAAAATACCAGACCATCAACTAGTGAGCCAGTGTGGAAGAAGATTACAACGATTTGGACAGTCGCTGTGTTGTATACAAACACGAACAGCTCAAAA